>NC_134694.1:1354623-1409156 GCF_050947455.1 Rhinoderma darwinii
TTTGATTTGCAAAGTTTAAAATCCGCACTGAAAATCTGCGACGTGCTAAGTCAGCCGAGGGACTTGTCCACACGTAACGGGATAGCTGCAGAAAATTTCTGCAGCATTTCCGTTAAAACTAGCAGACGTTCCGCTGTGGAAAACCGCACCATTTCCTGCGTGATTTTTTACTGCAGAAAATGGTGCGGATTTTTTCACAATGTCGGGGGATGGTGACGTTTCCTGAGAAAAACGCAGTAATCCAGTCCACTTTCTGCAGCAGGAATTGACATGCTACGGTCTGAAAAATACGCACCGCAGGTCAATTTCCGCTCAGTATTTACGCATCGTGTGAATGAGGTTTGTTGCATCACACCAACTTTGCTGCTACTGTATTCTGTGTATTTTCCGTCAGAAATTCCGGATGGAAAATATGCAGCAATTCCGCTACGTGTGAACAAGCCCTAAGGGCTATATGCAGGAGGCCCAGGAGGCGCATGTAGCTTCCGAGCCATTGGACAGGGGACACTGGTCTATAAGGACCCCCCCCCCCCCCCACATAATATGGATATCTTAAAGGGTTCATCCTGTGTGCTATCAGAGGCTGAAAAAACCTTTCCACCTCTAGTCCTGCTGACACAGCTGAGGGCTTGTTACAATATATTCAGTATAGGCAATCCTCTATGAGCAGTTCAAATTAATATTCTAAGCTTCAGGTTGATTGCTGTTATTGGCAATAATTTATTGTAGCAAGCCCATCAGCTGTGAGAGCAGGACTAGGTCAATCTTCCTATTTCGATCCCCTCTTTTTCCTGTGATCTCCCATAAACCTATAGCGTGGCTCATCCTGGACGGTGATGGATGACAGACAAACATAGCAGTAGGAGAGTGGGAGGAGGGGTATTGTAACTGTGCCAAACCCAATGGGCTCTGCTATGTTTGCCATCAGTTGTTTCCATCCAGCATCTGGTGCCCATGTAGAAGGTACGTCCAAAGCAGCTGAAGGATATTATAAAAAGGATATGTAAAGTATATTTCTTATAGATAACATATGTCCTTTCCCCCGTACGTCTGTCACCTGCGTTATATAAGCGTTACACGCGCAGGCAGCAGAAACAGACTTCTTTTTCTTGGCTGCTTAAACCTCTCGTTCTCCTCCTGTCGGATGACACGGCTTTGTGTGAGGCTCCTTTAAGCTGTTTCCATGGAAACCACCGCATACAACATCTGAGACCTGCGCTATAGGTGCCGGGAGAGGGGGTGACCTTGTCTCATTACAGCAAGCACAAGGTCAAGCCACTGGCGGGTCAGGTCCCAATTGCCCTCAATCCTCCTGTAAAAATGTCTTCCGATGTATGATTCCTCCTTCATTCTCAGAGCCGTAATGTGTACACAGCACCGCGGCCGACTCAAATCCCAAACCAGAGAGACATGAAACAGAGGAAAACCAGCACTAATGTATTATACACACGCAGAACTAGACACTGTATCTATCTATCTATCTATCTATCTATCTATCTATCTATCTATCTATCTATCTATCTATCTATCTATCTATCTATCTATCTATCTATCTATCTCATATCTATCTATCTCATATCTATCTATCTCATATCTATCTATCTATCTATCTATCTATCTATCTATCTATCTATCTATCTATCTATCTATCTATCTATCTATCTATCTATCTATCTATCTATCTATCTATCTATCTCATATCTATCTATCTATCTATCTATCTATCTATCTATCTATCTATCTATCTATCTATCTATCTATCTATCTATCTATCTATCTATCTATCTATCTATCTATCTATCTATCTATCTCCTATCTATCTATCTATCTATCTATCTATCTATCTATCTATCTATCTATCTATCTATCTATCTATCTATCTCATATCTATCTATCTCATATCTATCTATCTATCTATCTATCTATCTATCTATCTATCTATCTCATATCTATCTATCTATCTATCTATCTATCTATCTATCTATCTATCTATCTATCTATCTATCTATCTATCTATCTATCTATCTATCTATCTATCTATCTATCTATCTATCTATCAATTCAATTCCTTTCAAAGAAGCTTTATTGGCAGGACCAAATACATATTAGCATTGCCAAAGCAAGTAAGAAGTAAGGGAATGAGGGATAGGGACTGAGGGATTGGGGGATAGGGACACATCTAGGGTCAGGGTTATACAAGTCCATGGCATATCATGTCTCTCTCAGTCTATGGCATGCAGTGACATATTGTGCCGCTGTGCCCACTGTGGTTTCCTCTTCACCCATCTATCTATCTATCTATCTATCTATCTATCTATCTATCTATCTATCTATCTATC
The DNA here is from genome assembly GCF_050947455.1 of Rhinoderma darwinii. Lineage (NCBI taxonomy): Eukaryota > Metazoa > Chordata > Amphibia > Anura > Rhinodermatidae > Rhinoderma > Rhinoderma darwinii. The sequence goes on from NC_134694.1 coordinate 1,356,963, forward strand.
TATCTATCTATCTATCTATCTATCTATCTATCTCATATCTATCTATCTATCTATCTATCTATCTATCTATCTATCTATCTATCTATCTATCTATCTATCTATCTATCTATCTATCTATCTCATATCTATCTATCTATCTATCTCATATCTATCTATCTATCTATCTATCTATCTATCTATCTATCTATCTATCTATCTATCTATCTATCTATCTATCTATCTATCTATCTATCTATCTATCTATCTATCTATCTATCTATCTATCTATCTCATATCTATATCTATCTATCTATCTATCTATCTATCTATCTATCTATCTATCTATCTATCTATCTATCTATCTATCTATCTATCTATCTATCTATCTATCTATCTATCTCATATCTATCTTCTATCTATCCTATCTATCTTCTATCTATCTATCTATCTATCTATCTCATATCTATCTATCTCATATCTATCTATCTATCTATCTATCTCATATCTATCTATCTATCTATCTATCTATCTATCTATCTATCTATCTATCTATCTATCTATCTATCTATCTATCTATCTATCTATCTATCTATCATCTATCTATCTATCTATCTATCTATCTATCTATCTATCTATCTATCTATCTATCTATCTATCTATCTATCTATCTCATATCTATCTATCTCATATCTATCTATCTCATATCTATCTATCTCATATCTATCTATCTCATATCTATCTATCTATCTATCTATCTATCTATCTATCTATCTATCTATCTATCTATCTATCTATCTATCTCATATCTATCTATCTATCTATCTCATATCTATCTATCTATCTATCTATCTATCTATCTCATATCTATCTATCTATCTATCTCATATCTATCTATCTATCTATCTCATATCTATCTATCTATCTATCTATCTATCTATCTATCTATCTATCTCATATCTATCTATCTATCTATCTCATATCTATCTATCTATCTATCTCATATCTATCTATCTATCTATCTATACTATACGTAGAGAAATATTGGGACATATCCACATTACATCTACTGGAGCTTTGATGACGTCACATTCTAAATCCATAGACATTAATATGGAGCTGGTTCCCCCCTTTGCAGTAAAACCTCTTCCACTCTTCTGGGGACTTTCTACAAGATTTTGGGGAATCTGTGGGAATTTTTTCCTATTCATCCAGAAGATCATTTGTGATGTCAGACACATCAGGAATACAATGGTTCGGAGGAGGGGGCACATACTTTTCTCCAGTGTTTTATATCATCTCCAGTCACATCTGTTTTCTGTATTACTAAATGACGGATCTCGGGCTGTTATGTGTTCATTTCATCCGGCGCCGTGTATATTATTGATGAAGTTAATGTGTTTTGCATAATCCCGCTTTTCTCCGCCGGCGCGCGCACACCTCTGCTTTCACGGTACATTTGTCAGCTGCCAGGAATATTGTAGATTGTGACATCCGTATTCATTCAAGTAAGATCATTAGGTGAACTGGATGCTCCGTCGTTTTCGTGATTAAATGTAGTGTATTTACGCCGAGGATATTGGAAATGACCGATCACGCTGCTTCTAGTGACACAATGTCATCTGCCGCTCGCGGAAACCTCTGAACATGTAGATTTACTCAGTGAAAATGGGAATGTTGTCTGATAATTCACCTGCTTTATGGGAAACGCTTGGGAACCGGAGAGGCTGAACTTTCCGTGTCAGACGCAGTTTTTATGGCTGAGACTTATACGTCCCATTGTTTCTGTCGGTCTTCGGGCTTGTCCACACACAACGGAATGTTGTAGAAAATTTCTGCAGTAATTACGTTGAAAGTCAGAGACTTTCCGCTGCGGCAAAACCGCACCATTTCTTGCGGTTTTTACAGCAGAAAATGGTTCGTAAATTGCTGCGTTTTTTCCAATGTTGGGAGATGGAGACGTCTCCTCTGAAAAACGCAGCAATTCTGGACACTTTCCATAGCAGGAATAGACGTGGTGCGGTCCGAAAATTATGCACCGCAGGTCAATTTCTGCTCGGAATTTTTACCAGCGTCTGAATGAGATTTGTTAAACCTCATCCACTTTGCTGCTACTGTATTCTGCTGCTTTTTTTATGTCTGAAATTCCGTCTGGAAAAAAACGCGGCAATTCTGCAGCATGTGGACGAGGCCTTAGGGTATGTTCACACGTACAATTAAAAATGGCTGGAAATTACGGAACTGTTTTTAATTTGAAGCTTCTTTGAGGCGGTTTTTCATAGTGTAAGGCCCTGTTCACACCGTTTTTTTTTGCTGCGGTTTTTGACACGGAAACTGCGGCAAAAAAACTGCCAAAAACACCTCCCATTCATTTCAATCGGATGCGTCGTTTTTTTTTACTACGTGTTTCCGTCTCTGACCTCCCATTGACATCAATGGAAGGCAAAAGAGAAAGAGTTTTCACTGCATCTTTTGTCCGCAGCGCTCAATGGCTGTGGCCAAAAAACGCGGCATGCAGGCAGGGCAAAATCTGCCTCAAAATTCACTCAGTGTGAACATGGCCTGTATGGAAAATGGAAAATCCGCTCCAGAAACGCCTCAAGAAGTGACATGCTCCTTCTTATTACGAGGCATGTTTTTTAATTCAGCAGCGTAAAAATAAACTCATGTGAACAGCGCCATGTATTTCCCTCTGAAATCAATAGGAAACTGTTTGCAGGCTTATTAGAGTGTATTTTGGAGCGTAAAACTAGGCTTTTCTGCTCCAAAATCAGCCTGAACATAAGCCGTGTGAACCCTAAGGGTATGGAAACGCACCGAAAAATGGCTGAAATTACGGAGGCTGAACGCTTCCAAACATTGATTTCAATGGGAAAAACTGTGTTTCGTTCCCACGTGGCGGTTTTTACGCGCTGCTTGTAAAAACAGCGCGTAAGAAAAGAGTGCATGTCACTTCTTGAGCTATTTTTGGAGCCGTTTTTCATTGTGTCAATAGAAAAACAGCTCCAAAAAGGCCGTAAAAAATGCACCAAAAACGCTTAATGCTTAAAAAACGGCTGAAAATCAGAGGCTTTCCCTTGAAAACAGCTCTGTATTTTACAGCCATTTTTAGTCTAGCGTGTGAACATGGCCTTACACCTCTTATACACGACCGAGTTTGGGCCGTGAAAAACGGTCAAAGTGTCGGCTGGTTTTCCTGGCCCGACCGCGGTCCTGGTGAACGGGACTCTTGGCATCATTGACATTTATGGTGCTGGGAGTCTCTGCCTCCCAGCGGAACTGAACAAAATGACACAGTACCGAATAGCAGTTGCGGGGAGGCAGAGACTCCCAACACCATAAGTGTCAATGATGCCAGGAGTCCCGTTCACCAGGACCGCGGTCGGGCCAGGAAAACCAGCCGACACTTGGACCGTTTTTCATGGCCCGATCTCGGTCGTTTGTAAGAGGTGTAATAATTTGTCTCGATCATGAGCAGTAAACCTGCGTTTCTTATAATCCCAGCTCCGTGTCGTGCTGCAATGTGGTTGAAATCACTGATGTTGAGAGCATTTGTTTAGTTACTGTGTTGGGTTAGAGGACAACTCGAGTCACATCACCTGACTTTATTTTTCTCACGATGGTAGTGAATAGAAATGTTTCCAGTTGGTGCCAATTCACATTTACTTCTACAGAATGCAACAGCTGGATGACCTAAAAGTCGTGTTAGCGGCTACGCAGGGTGCAGGACTTGTCACAGATACACTTATCCATCATCCCTGTTCTCAGGAGCTCACAATCTAATCCCCCCATCTCCCACAATGTACACTATATGGCCAAAAGTATGTAGACACCTGAGCATCACACATATATAAGTTTATTGGTCGTCCCATTCCTCAACCATGGGCTTTTAAAATGGAGTTGGGCTCCTTCTGCGGCTCCACTTTTTTGGGAAGGCTTTCCACAAGATTTTGGGGTGCCCATTTGTGAGGTCTGGTGCTGATGTTGGATGAGAAGGTCTGGATTGCAATCAGCAAATTCATCTCAAGGTTGTTGGATGGGGTTGAGGTTCGCGCTCTGTGCGTCCGCTCAAGTTCCTCCACACCAAACTTATCACCCCATGTCTTTAGGGAGCTCGCTGTGTGCACAGGGGAGCAGTCATGCTTGAACAGGAAAGGGCTGAACCCCAAAATGTGACCACAAAGCTGGAATTATGTCAAATGTCTTGGTATGCTGTAGCATTAACATTTCACTGGAGACGAGGGCCCCAAACCCTGAAAATCAGCCCCAGACCATTACGCCTACGCCCCTATTTTTTTACAGTAAGTACGATGTATTCCGGTAGGTAGCATTTTTGATCACGTTAAGACCCATCATCAGGCCGCCAGATAGTGAGCCATGCATCATCACTCCATCCAGGGCGGCGTGCTTTACATCGCTCCAGCCGCCGCCATTGTGCAGGCTCGTGTGCAGCGACCATGGAAATCCTTTTCATGAAGCTCCATACACACGTTTCTGGTGCTGATGTCATTTCCAGAGGCACGTGGAAGTGACATCAGAGTTACGTGGTCTACCGCTTACCGGCTGAGCTGTTGTTACTCCTGGACTCCACCACTTCATACTAGTAGCACTTACAGGGCAGAAATGACTTGTGGTAAAGGTGGCATCCTATGACCGTGCCACGTGTAACGTCACTGAGCTCTTCAGTACGACCCATACTACTAGCAATGTTTGTGTATGGAGATGACATGGCTGTGTGCTGGATTTTATGCACCTGTGTGCAATGAGTGCGGCTGAAACATCTGATAACTATGAAGGCTGAAGGCTGTCCACATACTTTTGGCCTTATAGTGTTTTTAACTACCATCACCCCTTTTACCAGAAGCTTACAGTCCAATTTACTTCCATCATCCGTCCCCATGAGCTCACAATCAAGTCCTTGTATCTCACACACAATGTATCTCTCCAAATCTTCAGGTATAGGAAATCATGAGCTGAACTACTGTTTAGGAGCCTAGAAAAGCTGGGTGATAACCCCTGTGTGGGCTGTTATGTGGCTAGATGGATTGTAACACACAGTGTGGTAGAAAAACCGATAATATATCCGTCTCAATCAGGGTGAGGAGAGGACGCGGATGAAGGGAAAGCGCGGAGGGGAACGATTTGACAGAACAGTCCGACTCAGGGACTTTATATATTCTAGGAAAACTGAGGGACAGTTAGGACAGTCATTATAGCTCCAGGTGTATTATCACCCAGCTTTCCTAGACACCCGAAAGACAAATCTGTCCAGTTTTACAGCAGAATGGGAGTAGAATATAAACCAATGCCTAACTAGGCAGCTTATCCATTCAGGACTCTGAGAAAGCTGGGTGTCAACCCATGTGGGGCTGTAATAGTCGCCATATTATTTTTGCCGCTGATCTTAATGGAAATGTTCCTTTTAGTCTAATTCCTTCCACCGAGCGGTCCTTTGATTAACCCTCCGATCGCTGCGTTTTGGCGGTAGATGAGTTCTCATCGGTTTGAAAGGTCACATTTCAGACGTCGCTTGTTTGTTTTTTACGTTTTCTTTATCTTTTTGTATCCATGTTAAAGAATTGTACAGCCCATTGTGACAACTCAATAAATAAAAGGTCGTCATAGAAACAGAACGTACTAGAATGTATCGAACAACATGTTCTAATTCCTCATCGCCAAGAATTACAAGGTATGAGAGATAATACCGACATCCTGCAAAGTGAAATGCTCTGCAGACGGAGCGCTGCAACGCTCTGCAGTCAAAGGGTTCATCCAATCTCCTGTAAATAAAGCCTAATCACTGTCTAATGAAAGGTTCTGCAACTTTCTAATCTAATTTGTGTTTCTATTGCTCTCTGTTTTCTAGATCTCTGCTTGCTGCCATTGAAAGGAAACTTTCTTCTTTAGATCCAGAGGCTGTAAACCAACCAGTACAGACCTACGACTGCTCATGTTTCAGTGCCTGATGCCAATTGCATCCAGTCTAGACCATGCACTGTGACTTACATACATCAGCTGTAAAAATGTCTCCCTTGTCCTGTTTGCTACAGTGTATCAGCATAGGTATAAGCCCAGAGTCCTGGCTCTTTAGCTCTGAGAGGATTGTCTAGACTGGATACAATTGTAGCAAACTCTCAGCTGTGAGAAGTATTAGTATACTTCTATTATTATTAGTATTAAAAGTCTGCACTGGTTTTTAGCTTTTGAATGTAAACATGGATGTTTCCAGTCACTGACAGCAAGATTTTGAAAACGGTGAGGAATTGAAACACAAAGCATATTAGAAAGCTGCAGAACTTTCCGTTCTACAATGGTTGTGCTTTATTTTTTTACATCTAGTGTCGTGCCCACCCTTTTTCTTTGTTTCCCATGCTTTATTTGTAGGAGACTGGACGAGCTGCTTATGTATGTCGTGTTATTCTAGATAGTCTAGTTCGCTTCATTATTTTTTTATGTATGGGGAAGAGCCTGCGCCATTGTGATAACGTACATTAGATGAGGTGACAAATCAATATCCCATACAGAATGAACGGCCGGCGGGGTCTGCGGACATATGGGAAGCTTTTACCTTTCTTATTGCATATATTGTGGAATTAAAGGTTTGTTTGAGAACTGAAATGAGCTGCAGAAAATGTTATAAAATAAAATAGAAAACAATAGTCACTATCTAATCTCCAGGCGCGATGCTCTGCAGGTCACCGCCGGTCACTGGCACGGGTGCTGGGGCTGCGGGAGATTTAATAGGTGAATATTGTTTGTTGGTTTTTTATTACATTTCATGCAGGTATTTTCCATTCTTAAACATCAGACGACCCCCTTAATGTGGACACACACTTTAGATCGCTGTCGGACAAACCGTATTCCTCCCAACCCCCCTCCTACACCTGCAGGCTCGGCCGCACATACTTGTCATCTCAATAGGGAGAATAAGGTGTCTGCCAGCGACTTGTAACAGAGAATCGGCCACGGGGACATCCAACATAACCAAATCCTCTTTCCCCTGACATCTGCAATTGGGTGAGAGTCGGGACACCCCCTTACACATTAGATAGTTGTCCGGTCCTGCCGAAATCGGTGAGATTGACTGACGTTGGTCTAGGGTGTATAGGTAGCTTTACTTGAAGGCGCACTAAACCTATTGTCTATCTCATCCTCATTTCCAATGTAGTTGAATGCAATATTTTGCTTCCTATTATCAGCCATTTCAGAATGGGGAGAGACTGTAGGACAGGTGAATAAAGTAAATTGTTCTCTGTAATCAGCCATTTTAGTCTGGAAAGAGACTGACTAGTGCCCTTCAATGGGTTAAGTAAAGAGCAGTGCAGAAACCTTCCTGTCCCCCATGATTACTGTGTGACTGATATCAGCCGCTTTTCTGCCGCTGCTTTTCTGTTTACAAACATCCAAACGGAGTGTCATAATGATGGCGGCTGCGTGAAAATCACGCATCCGCGCATCATACGGGGAAGACACACGGAGCTGTTAAGTGCCTTTTGCGCACGCAAAGCGCCGTGTTTTTTGCGTGCGCAAAACGCACACGCTCGTGTAAACCCGGCCTAACAGTCAGTACAAATAACAGATGACCAAACTAATTTACTTTTATACACAATTCAATTATAGCGCACCTTGTCTTACATCGTGACCTCTTCCTAGTAAGATTATATTTGTTCGCGCTGACTCACAGTTGATTGCCAGGGGCCCCACAGTCACTCTGCCACATCTCACTCCTTCACATTGGTATCACCAGGAGAAGCTTCAGCAAACGGCAGAATAAAATAAACTGATTTCTGTGTGATGAACCTGAACAGATTCTCTGAAACAATGGGACTCTCTGAAATTAAAACCTGTCAAAAGATTAATTGGCGCGCGCTTCAGAGACTGCCAGTTTGTTGGGTTTTAATATTCCCGCTGGCTCCGGCAGGGTCACCTTGTTAATCTAGCTCCTGACATAGATTCCCGTTACCATGAAATCTTTGCAGCACCTACAACTCCTTTACTTATCAACCTCTGTAAGGATAAGGGAAGGATAAAGCTGTCCTTAAAGGGGCTCTCCACTTTGGACAAACCAAACTTGTTAGAAGTGTCCCCTGACAATATGTAGATCACAAAGTGTCCACCAGCTGGGACCCCAACGATCAGCGGTAATCAGTGGAGGAACCTGGCAGTAAGTGTTCCATTTCCCTGCAGCGCCACCGCAGGAGAAATGAAGCATTACATAGTTCCGATTCTCATCAATGGGATGTCGGAGTAATCAAGGACTAGACGGGTCCTCCAGAGAGAGAGACGCTCTTTGTAACCGCTCTCCACTCTGACCAAGAGATGAGGATCCTGAACAGAGGACCCCCCCTGTATTAACTCAGAATCCTCTAATAGGGTCTACGACACCGGATTTTCTAAACGGAATAATTATAATGACATCTCCTACAGGGTTTGTCAGCCAGTTTTAAAGTCTCGTGGGTGTCACTGAATTATATTAAACACATTTCAGACTGGTCTATCGTCTGCTGAATATATCGCGTTAGGCTCTTGTCTGCGACCCGTATTCTGTGGGCACCGCCACATCCATTTTTCTCTGTATTCACACATTACAGTTTTGTCATTTCCGTTGCGTATTCTCAGTGCTTCTCAGATAGCACAATATTAGCTCTTCTGATAAAGGGCTTTAGTGTGAGGAATTCTATTTCTGACACTTGAAATACTCCTGCTGAATTTACGGAGTCGTAATTATTACTTTCCCCCAAGTTTGAGCACCGCCATCCAAGCTGTCGCTGCAGTGATAATGAGCTCCGCGTCCTGCAGGACAACACCGACCAGCAGCGGAGAAGCCTCGGACAAGACTCTAGTGGGGATCGGGAAACATTGTACATTCTACACCCGCCTCATCATCCCCGTCCTGCAGCTACACGCTGATTGGTATTCTGTCCACATTAAATTCTCTAATCAAACAGCAATGTTAATAGCCTGGGGATAGACAAAGCAGAGCACCCCCGAACGACTCCAAGGCCAGAGCCTTCATTATAAAACTGTGTGTGTGTGTGTGTGTGTGTGTGTGTGTGTGTGTGTGTGTGTGTGTATATAGTGTATGGTGTGTATGTATTGGGGTGAGGGACATTTAAACCCATAATCTCTTATTGGGTAGTAGTAGGGCACGCCATGGACATCTCGTGAATTCCTTTAAAATGCAGAATTTTCCTTTTCCATAACAAGTCTGCAACCTGTGGCTCTCCAGCTGTTGTGAAACTACAACTCCCAGCATCTTCTGAACCTTATAAATGTATTATTTCAATGTTTTTTCCCATCACACAAAGTAATGGCATACCGCTCGGATCCTGAGATCAAAAGGTCTTTAGAACTGCTTTAGCGGCCTCATCATCTTCATAGGTTTTCCCTGCGCGGCGTTGCTCCCGGTCGCCGGCTATGCAGGGCCCGTTTACTTGAAAGGAGCGGTGCACAGTGGGTGGCCGGCAGTGCGTTGTGCAGGGAGAATCTATAAAGGGGCCTCTTCAATCTCAGGTTCCAGCGGTCACTTTTTTGTGATGAGAATAACCCTTTAACTCCGGTTGTATGGGGAACAGGGGGTCATCCTCATGCCACGAGTCATATTTGTACGTTGATGGCACCATACCATCCTCTTGGGCAGCAGCTTATTGAATACACTGAATAATGTCACCTTCACGATGACTTTACACTCACTGCCTTCAGGATGTGTCTCAAAAACTGCTTACCATAGAAGTCGACGTGTCAATGTCCTCCCTCCTGAAACCCATTTAAAGACTTCAGTCAAATGGGAAAATGTTTTTGTTGCTGCGTCTCAGGCTTTTATAATGCAGAGCACATTGGCAACCATCAGCGCCCCCCTCAAAGTGATCTTGGTTTGCAAAGTCAGATCTATTATCAAAAATATCAACTCGCACTGAGGATATCTTCGATGTGTGATGAATGCGGCGCAATGATATTAGGAATGATAATCTGTGCGTCAATGGTAACAAAACAATCAGTCCCAACCCATGGAAATGTCATCGATATTTTTTTTAGGCCGGTGGTTGTTAATGGCTTCTATATAAGTGTTCAACAGAACGAGCCGAGAACTTCACATGTACAGAACGTTGTAGCCATCAAATTTCTATCATTGCAATTGTTTATTGCCCTCTGCTCCGATTTTTATTATAATTCCCATCATCTATGCCTTGTCAGTATGACCCTTCGGATAATGAAAAATATAGGAACCCTTATCTGTTCTGGTGAATATCATTTCACTTGTGGTCAATCTAAAAATGGCTTTTAAAAAATCGCTTCCAAACTCAAAAATTAAACAGATTTGCAATATATTTTCCGTAGCTTTCGAGCTGCCTTTGTCTCCTGCAACCTCATCTCCAGGTCGGAGTTGAATTAAACATATCGGACGCAAATTTACAGTAGTCTGGTTATGTAGTCTGGACCGCCCCCTCACAGCTGTTTCAATGCAGTTAGGGGCAGTCCAGACTACAAAGACCGCCTACTGAAATTATGATGTTGAGATTTTTTTATTTTTTTTATTATTATACAAGTGCACCTATCTTTTAAGTGAAATAAGTCTGAAAAGGTCTTTATATGAAACCCTCACATGTAGGACAGAGCAGACAGTAAGATTCGCACTGTGGCTGCCTTAAGTAGGCATTGGTAGATTTATTTATCCAGAACAATATTGGTATAGCAACTGAAGGCTGGCACTGTGGCACAGTCAGGGCTCCTTTAATGCTATGATTTTTGGAGAAGTTGGCATTGCCAAGAGTATCATAAACCTCTTCTCTGAAGCAAACCTTCCCGTCACTGATCGCTGTAGGTCCGGCTGCTGAAACCTCCGCTGATCCGCCACGGTCATGACCACTACAGGACAAATGTAGCATTACATGTCACTTATTGAAATGACTGGGTGACCATCTCTCCACTCTGACTAACTTAGGGGGTCTTAAACAGGAGACCCCCCTCCTCTATGATATGCCTGTTGCCCTAATATGGACAAGGGATGTTCAGTTGGGACAACGTATTTTACCATGAAGTTAGGGGCGGCTCATATATGTAGCAGAGTTGATTTCGACATTTAACTCTTTGGGTTGAAATGTTTCTGTATTGTAAAAGGCTCAGTTCAGATGATGCGGTAGATTCACCTGCAGTCCTATGTAATGCCACAGATAAAGAAGTGATTACTAGGAATGCAGATAATGCAATAGGTGTTTCCTGCAGTCCTATGTAACACCGCAGATAATACACGATGATGACTCTTAAAAGCACAGTGTTCGAAAGACATTGGCAAATCTTCCAGGATTACATTGATTTCATTCGTTGGCTGAGACCGGTGAAATAAAGCTTCATCAGTGGCCGGCTCCTGCGCTGCGCGGATGATTTTTCTTCCTTCCTTCAGCTCGGAAAGTAATTGCATAAGCACAAAGCTTGATTTACCTTGATTAGTGCAGCACTTTCTACAAGTGTTTTAATTTGTTTTAGCTCCGATGCGTTGAGCCAAAATAGTCGCTGAAGAGGTTTGGGGGAGAGGGGGAGGACTAAAGTTTAGGATGAAGATCATTTCATTGCTGAAGGGCATCCTTTATCTGACACACATATAATAAGTTAAAAGCGTCGCGCCCGATAGTCTGCGGATTAATGAATGGATTCCAGGAAAATCCAGGAGCTGCTTTTTTGCGATATTAAAAATATACAGCGGATTATACTGCCAGGACGACATAGAGGACTGAACGTTATAGAGCATTTCCCCTTTAAAAAAAACCCCAATAAATATAGGAAGTCCTTGAATGTGCCAGATTTTACCAGAAGCAGATACAACGATTAATATTTATAGACCTTATTCTGCCATTACAGCTACTACAAGGGTTGTCACCCAGCTTTCCCATACTCCCGAATGGTAACTCTGACTTGTTAGACAGTATTATGGTAGCAGGAGATGCATCCACACTTATGTAGGAAGATTAGCCGCTCAGGAGCCTGTTAAGCTGAATGACAACCTTTGTGCGGTGGTAATAGCGGCCATATTGGTTGTCGTCCAATGTAACTATGAAATTGAGTAAATAAATGTTAACAGCTCTACAGAGGAGACAATTTATCCCATGTTACTGGCTGAACACGCTTCATTCCCATCATATGAGTGTAATACGATTATATCCGGGAGTGAATCGCAGCAGCTCCAGTGCTAAGTGGACGGGCAGCTCTGTAAACACATGAGGAGCGCAGCATTATTTTGTGTGGGAGGAGGAGGATGCTGCTGCGCTAGGAGAGCGGCGCCCTTATTAATGTATCTCCATTGTGGCGCGGCTACTTACTCCATCTTCTCTGCACATAATATGGAGACTCTGACTACCCAATGTCTGCGTCTGACTACCCAATATCTGCGTCTGGCTGCCCAATGTCTACCCAATGTCTGTGTCTGACTACCCTATGTCTGCGTCTGACTGCCCAATGTCTGCATCTGACTACCCAATGTCTGCGTCTGGCTGCCCAATGTCTACCCTATGTCTGCGTCTGACTGCCCAATGTCTACCCAATGTCTGCGTCTGATTACCCTATGTCTGCGTCTGACTGCCCAATGTCTGCGTCTGACTGCCCAATGTCTGCATCTGGCTGCCCAATTTCTGCCCAATGTCTGCATCTGGCTACCGAATGTCTACCCAATGTCTGCGTCTGGCTTCCCAATGACTGTGTCTGGCAGCCCAATGTCTACCCAATATCTGCGTCTGGCTGCCCGATGTCTGCGTCTGACTGCCCAATGTCTGCGTCTGATTGCCCAATGTCTGCGTCTGACTGCCCAATGTCTGCGTCTGATTGCCCAATGTCTGCATCTGACTACCCAATGTCTACCCATTGTCTCCGTCTGGCTGCCCAATGTCTACCCAATGTCTGCGTCTGACTGCCCAATGTCTGCGTCTGACTACCCAATGTCTGCCTCTGACTACCCAATGTCTGCGTCTGGCTGCCCAATGTCTACCCAATGTCTGCGTCTGACTATCCTATGTCTGCGTCTGACTGCCCAATGTCTGCGTTTGACTGCCCAATGTCTGCGTCTGGCTGCCCAATTTCTACCCAATGTCTGCATCTGGCTACCGAATGTCTACCCAATGTCTGCGTCTGGCTTCACAATGTCTACCCAATGTTTGTGTTTGGCTTCCCAATGACTGTGTCTGGCAGCCCAATGTCTACCCAATATCGTTTTCTGGCTGCCCGATGTCTGCGTCTGATTGCCCAATGTCTACCCAATATCTGCGTCTGGCTGCCCAATGTCTACCCATTGTCTGCGACTGGTTGCCCAATGTCTACCCAATGTCTGCGTCTGACTGCCCAATGTCTGCCCATTGTCTGCGACTGGTTGCCCAATGTCTACCCAATGTCTGCGACTGGCTGCCCAATTTCTGCATCTGGCTACCCAATGTCTGCTTCTGATTGTCTGATGTCTGCGTCTGGCTGCACAATATCTGTGTTTGGCTGTCCAATGTCTACCCAATGTCTGCGTCTGACTGCACAATATCTGTGTCTGGCTGTCCAATGTCTACTTGTTGTTTTTTGTCATTCTCTGTATTGGTATTAATATTTAAAAAACTGTAGGGGCCTCTGGACTAGCTCCCCTCCTCTCGGACATCATTCTCCCAGATCAGGCTGGATTTATGGTAGGCAGGGAAGCTCGTGATAATACGATCAATGCCCTAGACCTGATATGCGGTGCTAAATCTGACGATCTTCCCATTATGCTTCTGTCAACGGATGTTGAAAAGGCATTTGACCGTGTCAATTGGGTTTTCCTTGAGGAATCGCTTCGCAGCGTTGGTCTGAAATATCCTCAGTGTCACTCGTCAGGGTCGCCCTCCGTCCCTCCTTATTTTCATATTGACTTTTGAGCCCTTTCTGCGCAGAGTTCGTTCTAACATTGGTATAAATGGAATTACGGTCCAAGGTACAAAGTGGCTGCGTACGCCGATGACTTGTTATTTTTAATTTCCCAACCTAACGTGTCCCTTCCAAACCTGATGCTTGAATTTCGGCATTTTATGTGAACCTGTTCAATTTTAAGATCAACTACTCAAAATCCGAAACTCTGAATGTTACTCTGCCCTCTACCACAGTCCGGTCTTTATGGGATGCATTTAGTTTCCAGTGGGCGCCACAATCTATTAAATATCTAGGGGAACACTTACCTGCCGATCCTCTTTCACTATATCAGCTTAATTTTGCACCTGTCTTTCAGAATATTAAGGCGGACTTTGATAGATGGGCAAAGGGAACTTTCATATGGTTTGGACGATGCGCCATCGTTAAAATGAACATTTTACCCCGCCTCCTATACCGTTTCCAAACAGTCCCGATTAAAATCCCACCAGCATATTTTAACGCCATTGTATCCTTTGAAAATGTCTTTATTTAGGGAGAGAAGCCACCACGCATTAAACGTACGCTCTTGTGCAGACCTAGGGATCGAGGTGGGATGGGTCTTCCAGACTTTAATATGTATTATATAACCTCCCATCTTACTCCGAATACTGGACTGGTTCAGACATGCCTTGTTCAAACCATGGGTATTCATCGAAAAAAGTTTTACCCGCATTCCACTGAAAGCTCTTCCTTGGCTGGACAGATCCCAAACTCGCTTCCTAATCCTCCACCCGACAATAGATCCCAGTCTGGCCTGTTCCCGCAAACCTTCTGTATTATCGCATTTGCTTCCCCCTTCTTCCCCACCCAGCTTTCCCTCCTGGAATCGATGATCCAGTATTTCGGGCATGGACGGAAGCCGATCAATTTAGAACCACGTTTTTTGGCACTGACCTACCGTGGCCTTCCTCTGAGGAGCTCTCTTCAGTCTTGGAGCCTCGTGCTCTGGGAGGCTGGAGGACACCTCTTCCCTCCCCACAAGAAACTCCTACGTTAGGGATAGGACTACTTTTGAAACTCTGTCCCTGGGGACAGAATTCTTGCGCCACACATTGTCACTGACTTATAAACTACTCTTGACGCCCCCAAACCAAGCACCTCCGACGTACTTTGTGCAATAGGAAGCAGACTTACGCCTCATGCACAGGACCGTGTGCGCCGTCCGGGTCCCGTCAGTGATCCGAGGAAAGATACGACATGTTCTATTTTTCATCGGATCGGAGACTCGGACCATTTTTCACGGACCCGATTCACCCGCTAAAGTGAATGGGTCTGTGAAGACTATGGGGTGCCACTCGGATGCCGTCAAAAACGTCCCGAGTGGCACAACGGTCGTGTGCATGAGGCATTAGATACAGCTCTCTCCTCTGAACAGAATCTCCAGAATCTTTACCCTTACACACAAGACCTCCATTAGTTCCAGAATTCAGGAATCGAATTATAAACTTTTATCTAGATGGTATCGTGTGCGTGGCCGCTTGCATGCTTTATTCCCTGATGCGTCCTCCATGTGTTGGCGATGTAACTCTGAGGAGGGCACGTTTTTGCAGACTTTTTGGTCTTGTGAGGTTCTGACGCCTTTTTGGGAGAGAGTGACCAGAGATATCCGGACCGTTACAGATTTGACAACCTGTTGACCATGGAAAACCAAGCGTCTTCTCTATCACATAATCATGATCGATTTTACAAGACCTGGCATCTCTGGATAGATTTCCAAAATTCTGCGGAATACAGAGTGACCCTACATGATGTCACCACTCTGACATGGGGGTAGAGCCATGACGGGATTTACTGGTCTCTTCCCCTCCTCCTCCTTTTCCCTCTCCCGTCATTATCTCTCTTCCTACACCCCCTTTTTATTTCTATGATCCATGGGTGGTGGGAGGTATTGGATTTTGAGATTATTGTTATCATACATGTTATTGTTTTTGACTTGGCAGGTAGAGGATGTCCTGCCCCTCTGTAACCACCTTTGCCTTAAAGTGCAGCTAAACGTTTGACGAACTTCTGACCTGTCATAGTGACATGTCAGGAGCTTGGATTGGTGGGGGTCCGAGCACTGAGACCCCCACCAATCACAGAACGAAGCCGCTGAAGGTCTCGTGTGAGCGCTCAGCCGCTTCGTGTCTGTTCGGCTTTTTCCGGAAATAAATGTATCGTGTACGGAGTCAATAGAAAGTCTATGAGCCTGCACTCCGATACATCGGCTTTCCGGTAAAAGCCGAACAGACACGAAGCAGCTGAGCGCTCAAACGAGACCTTCAGCTGCTTCGTTCTAGTGATTGGTGGGGGTCTCAGTGCTCGGACCCCCAGCAATCCAAACCTCTGACGTGTCACTATGAGATGTCAGAAGTTTGTCAAACGTTTAGCTACACTTTAAAATTTCTAATAATTTTTAGTAAAGAAAGAATAAAAAAACAACAACTGTAGGGACAACAAGGGCAGCGGTGGGGAAAGTAAAGCAGTCGACGTCGCGGAGTGCGGGCTCTTTAAGGCAGTTTTCCTCTCTACAGGTATTTTAAACGCAGGAGTTCCAGGATAAATAATACTCCCGTTGTCATGGCAATCACCAATTAAACTAGGGGAAGAAAAAGTAAGCGTTGTAACCGCCGTGCAGGAAAAAGTGCGAGAGAAAACGTACGGCTTTATTAGCAGGAAAAAACGCATTATTTTTCTTTCTTTCTTTAATTCCCATTAAAATGCGCACGGTGCAGCAATATCCTCTCAATATCTACTGAATCTCAGCCAAGAACTCCATTATAGCTCAAGAAGAAAACCAGTCATTACAAAGAAATACTGGGAACAGAGCGGTAAAATCATCCGTCCGCCTCCGCACTGTCAATGCCACCATATTGTGGGTGAGACCGCGGTGTCATTCAATTCATCACTTAAATACTGAGCCATAAAAAAAAATATGGCTGCAAATTTATCTGATTACAGTTTATATCCAAGTAATGATTAGTAACTATATTATATCTTATACTCCAATCACATCTAGAGCTGCATTCAATATACTGCTGTTGCATCATGTCTTCTACTCCAGTCACATACAAAGCTACAGTTACAATTCCACTGGTTTTCTGTTAGCTCTCAGGTTGCAGGACCTCATACCTGCCAATTGCCGGCGTTTGTACAGGGCATGCTCAGCTGAGCAGTTGGGGACAGGAGGGACGTGCTGTCTGTAAGAACAGATCATCTCCAGCCATCGTCACGTATCAGATGTTGTACTAATTATGTTTATTAATTAATGACGGTCGATATATCAGAAAACCACATTCCTAATTGCTGTATAAAGATTACTGCTCCTCGCGCAGCGTTCTTTTAAGGAAAGTTGTAAATCCAGTGGACTGCTCAAGTCATGGCAAAATATTTATCTCTGGACGGGATTTATTATAAGCTGCTGATGGGATTAAAAATAATTTCCCCCGAGATTCTTTACCGCGTCTTCTGTCAAGTTGTTAAATGTTCTTTTCAGAAGTTTTTTTAGTTGTATTGGTTTCGGGAAACCAATAGGATCCCACAGGGGTCGTCACCCAGCTTTCCTAAACTCCAGAATGTCCGATCAGCCTAGTTATACAGCCATGAGGGAACAAGGCATGTCACGCTACAAAACTGCCTGCTCTTGTAGTGATACATCCCCTGTAATGTAAGTACACAGTAACTCCATCAGCAGAATAGTGAGTGCAGCTCTGGAGTATAATACAGGATGTAACTCAGGATCAGTACAGGATAAGTAATGTAATGTATGTACAGAGGGACTCCACCAGCAGAATAGTGAGTGCAGCTCTGGAGTATAATACAGGATGTAACTCAGGATCAGTACAGGATAAGTAATGTAATGTATGTATACAGTGACTCCACCAGCAGAATAGCGAGTGCAGCTCTGGAGTATAATACAGGATGTAACTCAGGATCAGTACAGGATAAGTAATGTAATGTATGTACACAGTGACTCCACCAGCAGAATAGCGAGTGCAGCTCTGGAGTATAATACAGGATGTAACTCAGGATCAGTACAGGATAAGTAATGTAATGTATGTACACAGTGACTCCACCAGCAGAATAGTGAGTGCAGCTTTGGAGTATAATACAGGATATAACTCAGGATCAGTACAGGATAAGTAATGTAATGTATGTACACAGTGACTCCACCAGCAGAATAGTGAGTGCAGCTCTAGAGTATAATACAGGATGTAACTCAGGATCAGTACAGGATAACTAATGTAATGTCTGTACACAGTGACTCCACCAGCAGAATAGTGAGTGCAGCTTTGGAGTGTAATACAGGATATAACTCAGGATCAGTACAGGATAAGTAATGTAATGTATGTACACAGTAACTCCACCAGCAGAATAGTGAGTGAAGCTCTGGAGTATAATACAGGATATAACTCAGGATCAGTACAGGATAAGTAATATAATGTATATACACAGTGACTCCAGCAGCAGAATAGTGAGTGCAGCTCTGGAGTATAATACAGGATATAACTCAGGATCAGTACAGGATAAGTAATATAATGTATGTACACAGTGACTCCACCAGCAGAATAGTGAGTGCAGCTCTAGAGTATAATACAGGATGTAACTCAGGATCAGTACAGGATAAGTAATGTAATGTATGTACACAGTGACTCCACCAGCAGAATAGTGAGTGCAGCTCTGGAGTATAATACAGGATGTAACTCAGGATCAGTACAGGATAAGTAATGTAATGTATGTACACAGTAACTCCACCAGCAGAATAGTGAGTGAAGCTCTGGAGTATAATACAGGATATAACTCAGGATCAGTACAGGATAAGTAATGTAATGTATGTACACAGTGACCTCACCAGCAGAATAGTCAGTGCAGCTCTGGAGTGGGTGGAGTAGGACGTGTGGAGAGAGCTGCTGAGACTTCCGTGCAGGCCTTGGATCCAGGGACTTTCCTTATCCTATCTGCCCAGGCCTCATACCATCTGCCTGGGCTTGGAAAGTACCCTGAGGGGGGTTCCATCCTAGGATGGAGCCTCAGACCTCTACCTCCCGGAGCATGCCAGCGGGGGGTAGAGGGTCATCCCAGCTGGCTGGGAATATGCAAACGGTCGCGGGGGTGAGGAGATCATCTCGGGGCAAGGCTGTCCTGGCTCCCCCTGAGGCTGGAACCCTGGATAAGGGTATGGAGACGCGGTCCGGCAGGGTGATCGAGGTGTTGTCATCTGGAGAAGGACCAGCGCCGTCCGGACATTTGGATGACGGTCGTGTGGAGGAATGGGGACAGCTGAGGACCGGAGAGACGGTGGAGAACTTCAGCTCCCGTCTGGCTATGCGGTTGGAGGAGTATCGGGACCTCAGGAAGTCGCTGCAACGGCTCCGTGCGGACTTGGCGGTCGCCAGAGGAAGAGCTGCAAAAGCCTCAGGAGGTAAGAGGTCCCGATACCTTTTAAATGTGAAATCCTTGTTGGAGGAAATAAAAGAAGTGGAAGAGAGACGTGAGGAGATTTTGGCAGGCGGAGGGGTGTTTGGTGAAAAATTAAAAAATGAAGAGAGGTTTGCCGAGATGGCAGCACCTATAAAAATAGAAAGTGTGGAGGAAGACAGCAGAGCCCCAGACACAACAAAGGAAATTGTGGGGAGAAAATGGAGCATGAGAATGCAAAGTCCAGAGAAGGCTCAGATTCTGAGGCACCCAGGAGCAGTGAGGAGGAGGAGGGTGGACTCACAGCTGGGAGAAATCAGGAGAGTTTTGATACTGACAGTGAGCGGCCTCCAGGATTACTTACACAGATCCGTAACGTGGAGTCGCCGGTATCCTTCCAGGGATTTTGTTTTGGTGCGGAGTTACCCGCAGAGGAGGAAAAGCAAAAGAAAAAAAAATTTAAGAAGAAAAAAAAGACAAAGGAAAAAAAATCTGCTGAAGGTTCATTTAAAATGGTGTATACAGCAAGATCCTTCCTGTGCTCTGAGCCAGATGCAAGTCAGGATCAGGGCGCAGGTCCCGCAAGACCCCCAGCTCAAGCCTCTGCAGTGGGGCTGGAGCGGGAATGCGGGGAGAGTGTTACGGGTCCGGCATTAGAACACGTGGTGGTCAAAATGGCGCCGGACGCCAACCCCTGCAAAGGGGGCGGTACTGGTGGCCTGGTGACGCCAGGGGGTGTGTCCCCGTGTCCGGTTAATGGCGAGCCCGGGAAACTGGTCTCTGATGCGAGTCAGCGGTCTGGAGAACGGGTAAACCAGAAACCGGATGTGGTGTCTGAAAGCCGGAAGTCTGTCGGTGTCAAGCCGTCATACGTTCCGGACAAGGGCGGTCACAGAGGGGGCTCCGGCTCTGTTGGCCACTCCTCTGTGGGAGGGGGGAGTGGTCCGGCGCCGGAGGCGGCTCCAGTGACGTCAGTGGCTCCTTCGTCCGCATCACTGAAAAGTGGTGTAGGCGAGAAGGGGGCTGCTGGCGTCGGGGGCGGCGGTGGCCCCTTTCCCAAAAATGTTCCGCACATAGAAAAGATGGAGGTTAATGAGGCGGAGGGCACAGCGGGGACACCGCTTATAACATCTGGTGGCGTCCCTGCAAAGGTGCCTGATGATGCGGAGACTGAAGCAGTGTCTACCCACACAAAATGCACAGAAAAAATACATAACATAGAACCAGGCCTGGCCAGAAGGATGACTGCAGGGGGACCTGGTGGGTTAAATAAAAAAGTTGCGGCTGTGGATGTGGGAACTGCTGGGGGTATGCAGGTGTCTGTAAATAAAGATGCTGGAGTGTCTGCTGGTAATGGGGTGTTGAGTGCTGTGTCTGTAGGTGGTGAGGTGGTGGGTGGTGGGGATGGGGTATCAACCAGGGGCAATGGGCCTGGCGCTCCTCTTGCTGTGACATCCGGCAGGTCTTATGCTGGTGTGGCAGCGGGGGGACAGCGGGCCCACCCATCTTCATCCTCAAGGTCCGGGGACGGTAACTTGCAACAACGTCTCTTGGACGCTTTAAGAGAGGGAAAGCAAACCCTAACCATAGGGGGAGTGCAGAAGGACCTGTCTTTCTGGATAGACAGATATGGTCTAAATGCCTTCCGAGAGCAACGAGGAGATCAGTGGTCGCTCCCAACAGCCGGGCAGGCTGTAGCCAGGAGGAATGTGGTCCGTCTCCGGTGGCGTGGCAATGATGCGTGCCCTCCCAGAAAGAGGGTGGTGGAGCTGCTGCTGGGGATGGGCTTCAAGGCGAGTGACATCTTTGCCTTGATACATCCTCATGGCTCGGTCGAGTTTGACATCAGCTTTGTTCACCTAGGGGGCCTTGAGGTCTTCTGGGGGAACTACGAGCTGATGAAGGACGAGCCTGGCTGGCGAGACTTTGCTGCACAAGCAATTTCTCGCCAAAGTGGTCCCAAGAGAGTGACCGTTCTTACCCGTAACGAGTCACTCTCTTGTATTGATATCATGACCTGGTTGGGAAGGTACGGAGAGGTAGTAGAGATGCCACGGAAGAACATGGATGAGTTTGGCATCTGGTCAGGGGCCTGGACGTTCATGGTTAAACTAAAGCGTCTGGGACAGATGGTGTCCCACATACCATCGTCTGCTTTCCTGGGAAGAGATCGGATCCTTGTCTTCTACCAGGGGCAGCCGAAGTTGTGTCACCGGTGTGGCGACCCCTCACATTTGAGTGCAGGCTGCAAGGTGCAGAAGTGTGCTCATTGTGGGGGGATTGGTCATCTAGCCGCATCGTGTGACCGTATTCGCTGCAACCTGTGTGGTGACTTAGGTCACCCGTTCAGTCGGTGTCCTCGCTCTGTTGTCAATGCCTGTTCCAAACCTGCGGAGGATGAAAGGAGGGAGGCCTCCGTGGGTGAGGGTGCGGGCAGGGATGATGGGGCACAGGGGCAAGGGAAGAATGCAAAGAAGGGTCCCCCTTCTCGCCAGAGAAGGGCGGAGAAGCGAAGGAAGGAGAGGATTTGGAGGGCGCTCCAGGAAACTGGGACGACCTCTGATTCGGATCTGGATGCCCCCCCTGAAGCTGATGCCCCTGGGGAGGCCGAATTGAACGGGGAGATGAGGAGGATCCAAAGGGAGCAGAGGGCTGAGGACTCTCAGTCCTCCCACTATGAAAGTGTGGGAGAGGAAGAGAGGACTCAGCCTACAGCAAAAGGGACACCGGGCAAAACCCAAGGGCCAAATACATCTGGCCCCGCCCTGGCCCAGGAAGGTAAATCCTGTACCCCCCTGGTGCGCTCTACTGATCGATACCATGCTCTCGTGGACATTCCAGCCTCTCATACTAAGAGGGAGGGCATGGTAGGGCACCCTAGAGTCGTTGAGCCTCCCCTGCTGCAGGGGCCGTTGCCCCCAGAGGGGGAGGTTGACCCGGAACTTGGGGATGAAGATGGGAATAGGGTGGTGAGTATGGACTCCTCAGTTTGCAAGAAGCGAGGCAAAGAAGGGGGGTCCTCATCAGATAGAGGAGGGGGTGGGAAGAAGAAAGCCGTCTAACTCAAACATCCATGATGGCGGCACCCACTCCGTTGACGCTGGCATCAATTAACGTTGCCAGCATTAAGTCAGATAGGGCGAGATTTGCAGCCTTTGATTTTCTTGGCCGAGTTGAAGCCGACATTTTGTTTTTGCAGGAGACCAGGCTGTCACTTTTGGCAGACGTCGTTAAATCTAGGAGGGAGTGGCGACGCGGGCCCTCCTACTGGTCTCTTGCGGCTGAGCCCTATAGCGGAGTGGCGGTCCTTTTCACCGCACCGGTAACATGCCGACGGATGATTGAGTTAGAAATGGGGAGGTGCTTGATCTTAGATGTCCTCATGAGGGGACAGGAATTAAGACTAATCAATATATACGGACCCCAGAGCAAATGGGACCGTAAAAGTCTCTTCATGAGGATTAAGCCTTTCCTTTTTTCAGGTCGACAAGTTATCTTTGGAGGGGACTTCAATACTGTCGTGAGGCCCCGAGATAGAGGAGGTTCCGGAGATAAAAAATTGACCTATGATAGTGTAGCATTAAAAAATATAGTTAGCGATGCTCGCCTGGTGGATATCCACATCAGGCATACCCCAGGCCACTCGGGTTTCACCTATCGTAGAGGTAGTTGTAGGTCTAGGATAGACAGGTTTTTCTTGAAGGAGGAAGCCATCTCTTCACCAGTGTCCGTTGTTGAGGTGGAGTTCTCCGATCACTGTATGATTATTTTCTCTTTGAACATTGCAGAGTCCCTCCAGATGGGAAGAGGTATATGGAGGCTGAATTCTACTCTCTTGGAAGAAGCGGAGATAAGACAGGCCTTTGAGGATTTTCTTCAGAGCCAGGTACCTTTGTTGGATCTCAGTGGTACTAAGTCTGAGTGGTGGGAGTTGTTTAAAGTCCGGGTGGCAGGATTTTCCGCAGGCTCTCAAGCCTCAGGTCCATGAGTAGGTACCGCCTATATCAGGAACTGAGGGGGAAACTCGAACATCTGGTCTCAACCGGGGGTAGTGGGGAGGAGATCTCCGTGGTGAAAGCTTTGCTCAGGAGGTGTCAGTATGATAGGCACACATCTTTAGTTCTTGAGAGGGATTTCGGGAAGTACCGCTCGCCCGACCCCTACAGGAACTGTAAGATGTCAGTGAGTCGTAAGGTTGTGACAGGACTGATTGATAGTACAGGATCTCTGAAGAGATCCAAATCAGGGATCTTGGAGGTCGTCAGATCCTTCTACTCGCACCTCTTGGGGAAGCAAGATCCAAACCGAGACGAGATGTCGGCTTTCCTGGCTGAAACCATCCCTGAGCCAGGGGTAGACCCCTCTCTCGGTGTTTTGATAGACTCGATCAAGGAAGAGGAAGTTGGATTGGCGATTGATGGGCTTGCCCTCAAAAAATCGCCAGGGCCGGATGGCTTAACATCCGAGTTTTATAAGACTTTTAAAGGAACCCTAGTTCCCCTCTTGACTGAGGTGTTTAATGAGTGCCTTTCCTTGGGTACTTTGCCAATGTCAATGAGGAGGTCGGCCTTGATCGTTTTATCGAAGGGTAAAGACTCGACCCGTATTGAGAATTGGCGTCCCATAGCGCTGCTCAATACGGACAGAAAGGTTCTCGCAAAGGTGCTGTTTAATCGGCTGGTGAAGTTTGCATCCCGGCTCCTTTCGCCGGTCCAGCATTGCTCTGTTCCAGGCCGCAGCACATTTAGTGCTGTCCTCAGTGTCAGAGAGGCAGTGGAGCAGGGAAATTCTGGTCGGTGGGAGGGGTACATCCTGTCCTTGGACCAGGCCAAGGCTTTTGACCGGGTGGACCACGAGTACCTCTGGTCGGTCCTTCTGAGGTACGGCCTACCGGGGGGGTTTGTCAATTGGCTACAGACCTTATACACTGGGGCTGAGACTTTTGCGCTGGTGAACGGTTGGGTTGGAACCCCCTTTGAGGTTGGGTCTGGTGTCCGCCAGGGTTGTCCCTTGAGCCCTTTGCTATATGCGTTCGCAATTGATCCTTTTCTTAAAAGGATCGATCGTGGGCCATTGGCGGGAGTCGGGGCCGGCCTGGAGGGGCCGGAGGCCACTCAGAGGGTGGTTGCGTACGCAGACGACGTCTCCATTTTTGTCTCCTCGAGAGGGGAGGCAGAGTGGGTGATGTCGGAAGTGGAGCGTTACTCGTTGGCATCTGGGTCCAAGATCAACCGGGATAAGTGCAAAAGTCTCTGGCTGGGAGGAGGAGATCCTGGTTTTGATCTCCCGGACACCCTTCCAGAGCCTCAGGGGTCTGCTAAGATCTTAGGAGTCGAATTTGGCCCGGGTGATTACCCCAAGAAGAACTGGGAGGATAGGCTGAATCTAGTTGCCCAGAAGGTCGACCAATGGAAGGGTTGGTCCTTAACCCTGAGGGAAAGGGTTCACTTGGCCAAGGCCTACCTGGTGCCCATGTTGCTTTACCTGGGCAGTGTGTGCATCTTGCCAGAACCTCTCTGGACTCGGGTCTATAGCCTGTTCTTCCAGCTGTTATGGGGGAACAGGCTCAACCTAATCAAGAGGGAGGTTACTTACCTACCAAGGACACTAGGCGGGTTAGGTATGGTTAACCCGGTGGTGTTCCTAGTGAACACCTTTGTTAAGATCAACCTGGCAAACCTCTGGCAAGAGAGGGCTCCTTGGTGGATATCCTCCTGCAGGGGGTGGTTTCGGCCTTTCTTCCAGGAATGGGAGAGAGGAGGGCAAGTGAAAGACCTGCGTACACCTCACGGACATCTCCCGGCTTATGCCACCCTGGCGCTGAAGATTGTTCGCCGGTGGGGTCTGGAGGTGTGGGAGATCAGGACCATGTCGAGAAAATTTCTTGACAGGAGGGTCCTGATGACCCACTTCCAGAAGCCCCTGGCGCTCAAAGACTGCCCAAGTAGTGACCTCGGGGTGGGATTAAAACTTTTAAATTCAGCGAGGATTCCCCAGAAGTTTTGGGATCTGGCTTGGCGTTGCTTCCATGGGAGACTGTATGTGAGGGGCAATCTAAAGTGCAGAAGCTCTGATGATCGGGATTGCCCCCGGGAGGAGTGCGGCGGAGTGCTGGAAAGCATGGAGCATTTCCTGCTTCATTGCCCTTTCAATACAGAGGTATACAAAAGGGTGGGAGCCTCCATTGGTTGGCCAGGCCTAACCAGCCTCTCCTATGCTGGGTGGGCCTATGGAGTGTTCGGAGACCTCGGTGGTAGGGACCATTGCACCTTGTTTCTAGTCAGTATAGTGGTCAGGCACTTTATGTGGAATGCACGATGTCTAGTTTCTACCCAGAAGAAAATCCTCCTAGTGGATGAGGTTGTTAGCAATATCATGGGTGACCTGGTGAAGGTGCATTCTTTGGAGGTTGGCAGATTGGGAGCATCCAAAGCCTCTCGTCTTTGGAGGGGCTTTTCCTTTTGGGTGCCTTAATGTGTCTGCCTTCATGAGGGAGGGGGGGGGTCGTCACCGGTGCTCAACTGGAGGTGGGGGTCTGCGTTCCGCTGAGGCACCAAAAAAATATAGCGATAGGGCTCGGAATAAGGGAAAGGTGAGGGTCAGCATAGGGTCAGCTTTCAATAGGGTCAAGAAAGGGCTAGTAATAGGGTAAGGAGATAGGGCAAGCGATAGGGAGGGTGCAGCGGTGGACGTGGTACCTTGGCCTCTGGGGGGGTGCTGGGGGGGGGCTTTCCCTTCTCTCTATCTGGTGATGGGCTAGGTAAGCACAGGAAGATTTTTGTTTTGTTTAGGATTGAAATGGCAGGAAAAAGGTTTACAAGCGACCGAACTTGGTGCTTTCGGGTACGGTGTATTTTGTATATGGTTTGGTATTTGGACAAGTTGGTGATGTGTATTGTATTATATTGTAAAAATGTTGTTAGAATAGGGATAGACTTAAGGGGGTTAATAGATAGGTTGGGAGGGGTCGGGGGGGGGGGGGGGGTTTGCCTGACCCAGCCCCGGACTATGCGGACATGGGAGGACATGGGGCGGGGGGCTGGGCTGGGGTGTTGGGTGTGGTGGTGGGGGCCAGCATCTGGACTATGCGGACGTGAGAGGACATGAGGCGAGATGCTGGCTGGGGTGGTGGAGTTTAGGTAAGAAGGGTAAGGTTAGGGAAAGTCAGGATGTGTATAGTGTGATTAAAAAATATATATATATAAAAAAAAAAAATTTAAAAAAAAAATATAAAAAAAAAAAAAATTGGGATTAGTATTATTATATTTTGGATTGTTTTTGTTATTATTATTATTATTATTATTTTATTTGTTATTATTATGTTGTTTGATTATTATTATTATCATCATTATTATGTTGTTTCTTTAGGCCCTTGGTTGACGCGGGTCGGGGGATTTTCTGTTAGTACTTTTGATTACGTTTATATGATGTTTGTATATATTCTAGTTATTGTTTAGTTTTGGATGAAGTGTAGATGTAAGTATATAAGAGTGGGGTGTATGTGGCCGGGTCTGGTATAGTTTTCTCTTCTCATATACAGAGATGTATATAAGAAAATTTGTTTATAAGAATTGTGTTGTGACTTTTTGGTTATATGGAATTAGTTATGTATTTGTTTTTCAGTTTATGTTTTGTAAATTTATATAAAATAAAGAGATACAGGATGTAACTCAGGATCAGTACAGGATAAGTAATGTAATGTATGTACACAGTGACTCCATCAGCAGAATAGTGAGTGCAGCTCTGGAGTATAATACAGGATATAACTCAGGATCAGTACAGGATAAGTAATGTAATGTATGTACACAGTGACTCCACCAGCATAATAGTGAGTGGAGCTCTGGAGTATAATACAGGATGTAACTCAGGATCAGTACAGGATAAGTAATGTAATGTATGTACACAGTGACTCCACCAGCAGAATAGTGAGTGAAGCTCTGGAGTATAATACAGGATATAACTCAGGATCAGTACAGGATAAGTAATGTATTGTATGTACACAGTGACTCCTCCAGCAGAATAGTGAGTGCAGCTCTGGAGTATAATACAGGACATAACTCAGGATCAGTACAGGAAAAGTAATGTAATGTATGTACACAGTGACTCCTCCAGCAGAATAGTGAGTGCAGCTCTGCAGTATAATACAGGATATAACTCAGGATCAGTACAGGATAAGTAATGTAATGTATGTACACAGTGACTCCACCAGCAGAATAGTGAGTGCAGCTCTGGAGTATAATACAGGACATAACTCAGGATTAGTACAGGATAAGTAATGTAATGTATGTACACAGTGACTCCACCAGCAGAATAGTGAGTGCAGCTCTGGAGTATAATACAGGACGTAACTCAGGATCAGTACAGGATAAGTAATGTAATGTATGTACACAGTGACTCCACCAGCAGAATAGTGAGTGCAGCTCTGGAGTATAATACAGGATGTAACTCAGGATCAGTACAGGATAAGTAATGTAATGTATGGACACAGTGACTCCACCAGCAGAATAGTGAGTGCAGCTCTGGAGTATAATACAGGATGTAACTCAGGATCAGTACAGGATAAGTAATGTAATGTATGTACACAGTGACTCCACCAGCAGAATAGTGAGTGCAGCTCTGGAGTATAATACGGGATAAGTAATGTAAAGTATGTACACAGCGACTCATATATTTATGTACATGACATTATATTGTAATTGATTGAGAGAGGTTGGACTTAATGAACCTGAGTCTTTTTTCAATCTCTCTCTTACAATGTACATTTCATAGCGGATGAGCTCTAATGGGTCCCTGTACTGTGGATATGAAGGCAGCGCAGTTATTTAATATGAATCACACCCGGGATTCTCTTCCATGGACTTGTATCCAGCGCGGCGTTGTGTACGTGAGAAGCATTTTACCATGTTTGAGAGAAGCTCGACCTTGCCATTGATTAGTCAGCAAAGATCTCGTCCCCGCTGATGTACATAAATCCACTGATATAAAAAGGATTTTGAAGCGATTCAGTTGTTTTCCTTAAAAGGCGACGTCCGAAACGGCAGACGAGACGCGGACACACTGTGTAAACATCGCGAATGAAGACGACAAACATCGACTGTAAAATAATTCATAAGTCTCAAACCTAATGACACAAGACTATGCGCGCTCCGCGTGCGTTACCTGCCCTTCGGACTGAAGGGATACACTGATCCTTTTATCGCAGTGGTCGCCATGGTGACGCAGGTCTATCCTTTTTCTTGCTACTCTGAGGCTATACATTCAATTTCGACCAGGACTCTGACGGGATTACCATTGAAGTCGTCCTATTGGTTTTTGAACATGGTACGGAAATTAGATTAGAAGCTCTCGGAACATATACCCTTTGCCCGCGCTGCCCACCCACTGCGGGTTATTGACATCTAAGACGTTTATGGCATATCCATAGACCGATCAGCTCTGGAACCAGCGCCTATCTCCAGAACAGGGGTCACCCGACCCCTGTCCCGTTAAGGCGGCCACCACATCAATGCGAAGAATCAATTGAGAGGTGGTCCTGAAATGCGCAATCGGCCAAGCCCCTCGCACTTGGCTGTTTCCGTAATTCCCGGCTAACCCTCCATTGATTCTCCGTCTGGACGCGGCTGCGACCTCACCAGGTGGGACGGGGGTCGAGACAATTGTTATTCAATTATAAGCAAAGTCTGAGAAATTTAAAGCAAAATGTAATTTAAAATCTAAGAAATTCTCCGTCGATTAGAAACATAATTTTACCACAAACTAATTATGAATTTGATCAGTAAATTCTCAGCGTCTCATGTCCGCTCTTGTTTTCTACAGCTGCCTATCTAATCCTATCATGTGTGATACTCTCTGCTGAGCTATGTATCTAATCCTATCATGTGTGATACTCTCTGCTGAGCTATGTATCTAATCCTATCATGTGTGATACTCTCTGCTGAGCTGTGTATCTAATCCTATCATGTGTGATACTGTCTGCTGAGCCGCTGTATCTAATCCTATCATGTGTGATACTGTCTGCTGAGCTGTGTATCTAATCCTATCATGTGTGATACTGTCTGCTGAGCTGTGTATCTAATCCTATCATGTGTGATACTGTCTGCTGAGCTGTGTATCTAATCCTATCATGTGTGATACTGTCTGCTGAGCCGCTGTATCTAATCCTATCATGTGTGATACTGTCTGCTGAGCTGTGTATCTAATCCTATCATGTGTGATACTGTGCTGAGCTGCCTATCTAATCCTATCATGTGTGATACTGTCTGCTGAGCTGCCTATCTAATCCTATCATGTGTGATACTCTCTGCTGAGCTATGTATCTAATCCTATCATGTGTGATACTCTCTGCTGAGCTATGTATCTAATCCTATCATGTGTGATACTGTCTGCTGAGCTGTGTATCTAATCCTATCATGTGTGATACTGTCTGCTGAGCTGTGTATCTAATCCTATCATGTGTGATACTGTCTGCTGAGCTGTGTATCTAATCCTACCATGTGTGATACTGTCGTCTGAGCTGTGTATCTAATGCTATCATGTGTGATACTGTCTGCTGAGCTGTGTATCTAATCCTATCATGTGTGATACTGTCTGCTGAGCTGTATATCTAATCATATCATGTGTGATACTGTCTGCTGAGCTGTGTATCTAATCCTATCATGTGTGATACTGTCCGCTGAGCGGTGTATCTAATCCTATCATGTGTGATACTGTCTGCTGAGCCGTGTATCTAATCCTATCATGTGTGATACTGTCCGCTGAGCGGTGTATCTAATCCTATCATGTGTGATACTGTCCGCTGAGCGGTGTATCTAATCCTATCATGTGTGATACTGTCTGCTGAGCTGTATATCTAATCCTATCATGTGTGATACTGTCTGCTGAGCTGTGTATCTAATCCTATCATGTGTGATACTGTCTGCTGAGCTGTGTATCTAATCCTATCATGTGTGATACTGTCTGCTGAGCTGTATATCTAATCCTATCATGTGTGATACTGTCTGCTGAGCTGTGTATCTAATCCTATCATGTGTGATACTGTCTGCTGAGCTGTGTATCTAATCCTATCATGTGTGATACTGTCCGCTGAGCGGTGTATCTAATCCTATCATGTGTGATACTGTCTGCTGAGCCGTGTATCTAATCCTATCATGTGTGATACTGTCCGCTGAGCGGTGTATCTAATCCTATCATGTGTGATACTGTCTGCTGAACCGCTGTATCTAATCCTATCATGTGTGATACTGTCTGCTGAGCTGTATATCTAATCCTATCATGTGTGATACTGTCCGCTGAGCGGTGTATCTAATCCTATCATGTGTGATACTGTCTGCTGAGCCGTGTATCTAATCCTATCATGTGTGATACTGTCCGCTGAGCGGTGTATCTAATCCTATCATGTGTGATACTGTCCGCTGAGCGGTGTATCTAATCCTATCATGTGTGATACTGTCCGCTGAGCGGTGTATCTAATCCTATCATGTGAGGACCACATAACACTCCATTCCTCATCATGTAATCATACCTCCCGTCCATCCTGTTTTTTGCTGGATTGTCCCACGAACGAGTCTTTTGTAAATTTCTATTAAAACCGGGCGTTCTAGGGGTGATTTGTGGTGATTTGTGGGTGTTGTCTGGCAGATCAGGGGGGCACTTTGGTGTCCTGGGAATCCGTTGACATATGATGATCGGTGTGTGTAACGTTTACCCCACCCGCAGTTTCTTGCATTATAACTTGTGGCCCGGGTCATAGTGGTAGAAAGAAACGGTATCCGCCGTTATGTGGCGTGTGCGCCAACAACCGAAATCAAATATGCAAATGAGAATGCGATTGCCTGGACAGCCTGTACGTTTATAATTGGCGGTCAGATCGCCACAGGCGTCCAGGTTGACCCCGCTGCCAGTTCTGTTCTGATCACTGTGATTTCTGAGGTGAATGGCACCTGAGGGGAATTAGTAAAGCCTCCTTCCTGCCAACCATTGTGCCAGTCTCCTGACAACAGCACGTAGACGCCAGGCCCGATCCTCAGCCGTGAATGTGAAGATTAATGACTGGATAATAACATTGTAATGAACCCGGGCTAATCACAGGGAGGGCGTGCTCATCATTTGTCATGGAGATACGAGGCCAGAGGGATAAAGGGACCGACCTCTTTACACAGTCCGAGGGTCCCTGGCCCTAAACCAAAGCACCTCCTTCCATGTTGTGGGGTCTTATGATGAATCTTCTATTTCAGGGATTCTATTCAAGATCTTGTACACGTTGATCCAAAGTATTATAGGCCTCATTCACACATTGCAGATTTTATCAGTATTTTGCATCAGTATCTCGAAGGCAAAATCGGGAGTGGATGAGAAGTACAAATGTTTCTATTATTTTTCCATTGTGTTTAGGAACGACTTCCAAATACTGACCAAATCTGCAATGTGTGAACGAGGACTAATTCTGGAATCACACATGCAGTTTTTGATGCAGTTTTTTGAGCCACAGCCAGGAGTGGATCCACCAGCAGGGACATGTATACGTCCTTCCTTTATACTTTCCATCTCTTTTGAATCTGGCTTTGGCTAGAAAAAATTGCTTCGAAAACCGCATGTGTGATTCTAGCCCTGAAGGAGAATTAAACGTTTGGCGTATGCGCTTCTTCCCTCCCGTAAGGGATTGTTACGGTATGGGGTCTGGTTTCCCCTTGATACCACCCCCTTGTATTATTTACATTTCCCAGCACAGGGATCATAAAAGGAGCCGCAAATGGTGCATCATGGGAAATTTTACAATTATGAGATTATACAACTTCATTTTTTAAGGTGTTTTTTTTACGGTCTTGTTCACATGGCGCTAAAAAAAACCTGACGTGTAAGCGCGCCCAAAACGCTAGCATTTTTGCAAAGCATCTTTAAAGTACAGGCATTTTTGCAGCGTTTTTTTGCCGCGTCTTCGGCGCGTTTTTTTTGGACGTGTAATTAGGACTCGCACTTATTATGGGAATTAGACACATTTTCGGAACGTTTTATGCGCCAATTTACCTGGTGCTTCTTTTTTTACACTACGCATTTTTTAAACGTGAGCGTAAAAAAATGCGTCGTATGCACTACAATGCGTTTTCCAATTAATGTCAATTTTTTACGTATTTTTGTGGCGTCAAATACACACCGTGTGAACAAGGCCTAAGCGGAAATTTGGGATTTCTGAAACGTTCTGCTACTTTCTAATAGATTTTGCGTTTAATTTCCTCACCATGTTCAAGATGTCTGCTTGCTGTCAGCTAATGGAAACCTTATTTACATCCAAAGGATGAAAACCCATCCGTGAAAAAGGAGAAGTACGTGGCTTCATTGTCTCTCCTGTACGAGCCGTGCGGCCAAAAAACGCATCACAAAACCGCTGCAATTATTTTTATGCAGTCTCGTAGAAAGATTGCGCTCTCACCTGAAATCTGCTGCCCGAGGGCACCCAAACACCCCGCCGCTACATAGAAGGCACAGAGTGCTATAAAGGGCATTTGACACCTGGTACGGATATTGTTTCGGCGCCTCTTCCAGCTTCCTATACGGATTCATTGTCAGGTCCATTACCAGGTAACACAGTGGCCAGGACAGATGGCATTGGTACATGTCCAGTAGAGGATGCCAACCCTCCTTTGCCAATCCCTCTGATTGTTGCTGCCAGTCTTGTGCTTTGACTGCATCAAGAATAAACGAAGAAAAAAAATCCCTTTTAAAGCAGAATTGATGAGGCGCGCGGCCCGCCGGTATTTGCATGAGATTACCCGGAGATTTTGGTTCTCGGTCATTAATATTCATTACCAGGAGACGGCCTTGTGAACGCCAGTCCCGTTCAATGCAGAAAAGCCGGGAAGGATTTCATTTTTGCTTCTGATATTTGTGCATTTTCATTGTTTGTAGAAATCCGGATGAGACATGAGGAGGATCGACCCAGTCCTGTTACTCTGCGTGCTTCACCTCATTCTGCTGCATCTGTCTGCTCTTTGTATTTTGGATGGATTTTATTCGAGCATTAGGCCCATTTTCACGTTTCGCCATTTATCGTTCAGTAAGGAGCAGATTTTTCTAGAGCGCTCAGACTAAATCCACTTCAGTGAGCGCGCCGGGTGATCCTGGAGCGCGGACAGAGGCGCACTTATCGCAACCAAACACCTGGTGCGTTTCTCAGCCTTAATTCCATCATACATTGGCGGCGGACCAGATATCTGGGAGTCTCACAAGCTTCATCTGGTTTCTTTTCTGTCTCTTCCTCCTCCAAACATATGAACCGAGCTTGGAATTCCTTTGTAAAATAAAAAGCTTTTCCCCTGAAATCAAAAAATCCCCAATTTAATGTGAGTCCTTGAGTCGTCTTCTGTCCGTATCTTAAAAGGCGGCTCCTCATCCGTTTCTTAGTCACATCCAGTCCTACGAGAGGTGGGTGACAACCAATGTGACCACAATTACGGCTCCCACCAGGGTTGTCGGGTAGCTCCTAAATAGCAAGTCTTCCAAATTATGGGGCTGTACAACAGCGAGGGATGTGTCGTGGAATTGCTGCCGTATTGGTTGTCACCCAGCTTTCCCAGATACAGATAAAACTGTCTGAAACTAATTTGTAATGACTGGTAGGAGGATGATCCCAGGACATGTATTTACAGGGGACCATTGTCTTTACCTTCTTTGGTAGCGCTCGCTGTGTAAAGTTTGGGGGGGGGGGGGGAACGACATGTCGTCTAGCGCTGCCGGGGATTGTTCAGTATCAGGTTCGGCTTTGTTTGAAGGTTGGATGAAAAGGCCAGAAACCTCTAAACTGTGGGAATTACCATCATACGGTCTCGCTGCTTTCTTCTCTGCTGGTTCCCAGTGTCGGTCAATGAATCCTTTGTCTAAGTCACTCCTGTCCTGCGGGTAAGATGTCAGGGATAAAGCCAGGCGCTCATACCTGAACTACGCGAATACTGCCAGGATAAAAGACAAGCTAGTGTTCTTAAAGGGGAGCTACACCTTGCTGCAGCCTGTAAGGCCCCATGCACATGACCGAAATTTTCATCCGTAATTACGGAATCCGTCATTTCTATTGGCCGTCTAATCCGTATTTGCGGACAGTAAAAACTATTACTTACAACAGCCTCTGATAGGCCACGCTCCTGTGACTTCCTGGCTGCTGACAGTTTCCTCTTTTCCCCAGCTAGTATGCCACATAGAGTCACAGTCTGATAGGTGTTGAAACTCACTACATGTCCTATATTGGTGGGTTTTCAGGCACCTATGCGCCCATTGAAGTCAATGGCTGTGTGATTTGCGCATCAATTCCATTATCAAAAAAAAAAGTGTGAAAAACGCACGCCACTTTCAAAGCACAGATGCAGTAACGCAACGCACACGGACCAGATTTATGCTTGTTTTTTTTACATGCGTAAATTTGACACGCTCGTGTGAATGGGGCCTTAGGAAAAATGACAATACTGGACGGAGCGCCATTTGGCTTTTGAAATGTGGACTTTGCTGGAATGGTTTGCAGACACCATGATGGGGCACCCTGATGTGCCAAAACAAAAGTGACCCTATTTTAGAAATTGTACCCCTTAAGGCATTCATCTAGGGGGTGTAGTTGGCATATTGACCCCCCAGGTGTATATTAGTATATTAGAGTGGCAATGTTTCAATAGATATTCCACTGAGTGGCCATTTCAGCTCCCAATGTGTTGGCGGTGATTACAAGGCTCTGATATGATATCATTCGGCGGGTCAGTAGGATTATGGCAATACCAAATTTCTAAACATTTTTATGTTTTATTACAGGAAGGAATGTTCCTCTGCACATCGGGATGTTTTTTCATTTTTTTTCTTTTGTGTGAGGTCTTGTTTTGTGTCGATTTTAGTGGTACCGTTTTGGGGCACATGCGACTTATTGATATCTTTTTATTTAATATTTAAAAAAAAAATAACCAAAAGACAATATAAAATACTTGTTAACATTATTCTTTTGGTCAATACGATCCCAGATTTATTTAGTTTTTTGTAAACTGTTTTCTCTAATGTTTGTGCTTTGGTTTTTTTTTTGCAGGATGATCCGATCCAGCCAATTAATCCCTTAGATGCCAGGTGTGGTCAAGTATGGAAGGTCAGGTATATTATATTGCTGACACTTATAGTACTATGCACTGCAGATTTTGCTTTGTTGTTCTCAATGTTGAGAGATGGTGAAAAACAAAGCAGTTCATTCCACTTAATTCGCTACTGTATTCGCGATAGTGAAATTTAACTATTAGGCTGGGTTCACACGAGCATCCGTAATGGACAGACGTATTTCGGCCGGAAGTCCCGAACTCAGTGAAGGGAGCCGGGCTCCTAGCATCATAGTTATGTTCGTGCCTCTCCGTGGAACTACTGTCCGTACTGAAAACATGATTACAGCCCTAGCGTCCATAACTATGATGCACTGAGTTCGGTTCTTCCGGCCGAAATACGTCCGTCCATTACGGACGTTAATGTGCACAGTGAATACAGTAGCGGGTATTTTTCGTAAGAATTGCTGCGATTTTCTCAACATAGAAAACCCACAAGCATAGTATTAGAAGTGAAGCCTAATATACCTCTGGCGTGGGCATAATGACCTTCCGTACTTGCCCAGACCTGGCATCTAAGGGGTTAATTGGCCGGATCGGAGGTTAGCTCCAGTCCTGGCCATTAGAACTGGGTGTCAGCTGTAATAAACAGCTGACACCCGCCCTCACCCTGGGGGAACCACTTCCCTTATATATCACTACATCCTTCCTTACCCCAAATTTGGATGTTTTTCTATCTGGAGTGTGGGAGGAAACCCACGCGAACACGGGGAGAACATACAAACTCCATGCAGATATCCCTGGTTGGATTTGAACCCAGGACTTAAGATCTGCAAGGCAACAATGCTAACCACTGAGCCACCGTGCTGCCCAGAGAAATAGGGATTCGGTGCTCCATTTGTCAGGGTATTACGGCCTCATGTGACCGGGAGGATGTGACCTTCAACCTGCGGAATAGTCACATCCGTCCCCCATTACTAGATGACAATATTCAGCAGCCGGTCTCAGATGGCTTTGTCTCTTCCAGATGCCGGCAGATATTTCCCGGTGAGCGGCCGCTTGGCCTCTCGGTTTTAATTAAGGTAGTTGTGCGTCTGTCAGATGGTGGTTACTGTTAAAGACGGACTGATAACAATGTATTGACCCGGCGTCTGCTGGGACTCATTTATCTATTGACGTCTGTGAGGAAGCGTCTGCTATATATTCCGTCCATAGCGTGCGCCACATGGGGAAAGAAAGCCGCAATCATCACGTTATAAAGCCCAGTTCACACAGGGATATTGCAGTAACTCCATGTAATGAGCTTCCGAAGGTGAAAATGAAGTGAATGTTTCTATGGACTGACAGCAAGCAGAGATCTGGAAAATATGAAGGAATTAAAATATTAAGCATATGAAAAAGTTGCAGAGGATTTTTCCACGAGAACATCTGTATGTGTTGGTCTAGGAAGGACACTGATGGTATAAATAGGGGGGGGGGATTTGGCAGAATGAATATGAAATTGGTGACAAGACCCCTCTGACACTGTCGTTTGTCTTTATTCCAGTGCGACCAGTACAAGAAGGGGATTATTTCCGGCTCCGCCTGCAAAGACTTATGCGATGAGCACTCCCTGGTCTTCCACCAGTGCTTGTCCTCCTCACCCACCCACCAGGTATTATTCCCTCCGCTACAGGTGATTGTTACTGAACGCAGAGCAATGGTTCATTTAGGCCTAACCGGTGCAAGGAATACGTGGATGTCACGAACAACCAATCAGATTGCAGCGCTCATTGTGGTTATAGGTGGTTAGATATTGCGTATAATGGTGGCCGGACGTTACCAGAATTAACACATTCACCTCTTATACATTAGTGACAGAAAGTAAAACTTGCCCCTTAAACATACACGTTAAAAGGCGTCATCCTAGAAAACCACGGCTGCTTTCTTCCAGGAACAGCGCCACACCTGTTCATAGGTTGTATCGGATATTGCAGCTGAACTACATTTATGTAAATGGGATACAAAAGGGTGATTTGTGGACAGATCTGGCACTGTAAGCAGCAATGTTTTTCTTCATCTGTACAACCACTTTACAAAAAAAATACATTTTGACATATACTGCATCGTCTGGTGTTGTCCACTTTTCTGTTTCTGGGAAAGCTGTGAGCCAATCAATATGTCTGCCATTACAATGTCCGAGGTTTTGGTCTTTACTTTCTTAGGATCCTGAATGGCAGATCAATATGCACGTCCGGCATTACAAATTGTTCTTCATTTCCCATTATGGACAGGGATTGTGCAGCCTCCTCACACCTGAAAACTAAGTACTCCCCCTCCTCCAGATTGTTCGTGTCCCATGGCCGGATCTCCACTAATCAGACTTTGATGGCATTTCAACTATACTGAAAAAAAAAACCTCTTTATTGAACAAGATCCAGTGTGTAGTTTTGCTCTGATCGTCGTCTGCTCCTTATTTTGCTACACGTAAACTTGCAGCGTACTCTAGTACCAGCGTAGTCAACGAGATTCCAGGAAATCTCCTCTACACACTGCGTTATGTTCCTGCACGTAAATTGACCTGCGATGCAGATTTTGAAACCTGCAGAATGTGAATTTGTTACATTTCCCCTTGTGAATTGTATCTGCCGAATACTGTGGAAAATCCCAATCACACCAGACACCGCACGATTAACGTGTTTTTACCTGCGTATTTCCTGGGTATCATTACGGTTTTGGTGCGTATGGCCTTATGTTTACTTAACGGAATGGAACATGTTGCGCTTTAGATCTAACCCCTATTAACCACAACATTTGTCCTCTGCAGGTCTACAGGGGGCTCTGGAGGGACAGAGAGGTCATCATTAAGTGCGGGGTGGAGGAGAACTTCAAAGTGGACAACAACCCGGACGCCGTCCCTCGGAGAGCGCTTGTCCTCTTTGATAAACCCACCAGAGGGACATCCATGGACGAGTTCAAGGAGATGCTGCTGAACTTCCTAAAGGTGAGATTGGAGAGTGCTGGAATTACAATGGAAGAAAAGAAAAGCCCATTACCCCATAAACGCTCATCCACTTCTACTACACAAGGCATAAAAAGGTACAAGTAGCAAAACTAGTGCAAAAAAAAAAGTGCCGTACTTACCCACGACAACCACTAAGATCCCACCACTCATATTTAGAACCTCTGTCTGGACAGAAATAGTCGGACAGGAGACTGATATGAAGCTGGTCTGTAAGAGGGTTTCCCGGGAATCTACAAATATAGGAATATGGCCATACACCCCGACTTGTAAATTGGAGATATATATTTTTTTTCTGTTCCAACTAGCCAGTCCCCGATATTCTGTTATGGTGCGTTGGCCATGAGCACAAGAGGTCACCTGACCCCTGCTGCCAAGCTTTACCAACAATGGGGACATGTGATCCATATCAACGACACATTGTTAAC
Organism: Rhinoderma darwinii; assembly: GCF_050947455.1. Lineage (NCBI taxonomy): Eukaryota > Metazoa > Chordata > Amphibia > Anura > Rhinodermatidae > Rhinoderma > Rhinoderma darwinii. Next base: position 1,395,728 of record NC_134694.1, read on the forward strand.
CCCTTCCCTCTTTAGCCACTTTTGACCTTCCTGACAGAGCCTCATTTTTCAAATCTGACATGTGTCACTTTATGTGGTAATAACTCCGGAATGCTTTCACCTATCCAAGCGATTCTGAGATTGTTTTCTCGTGACACATTGGACTTTATGTTACTGGCAAAATTTGCTCGATATGTTCAGTATTTAATTGTGAAAAACACCAAAAATTAGCACAAAATTGCAAAAATTAGCATTTTTCTCAATTTAAATGTATCTGCTTGTACGACAGGCAGTTATACCACACAAAATTGTTGCTAATTAACATCTCCCATATGTCTACTTTAGATTGGCATCGTTTTTTGAACATCCTTTTATTTTTCTATGACCTCACAAGGCTTAGAACTTTAGCAGCAATTTCTCACATTTTCAAGAAAATTTCAAAAGGCTATTTTTACAGGGGCCAGTTCAGTTGTGAAGTGGTTTTGAGGGCCTTATATATTAGAAACCCCAAAAAAGTGACCCCATTTTAAAAACTTCACCCCTCAAAGTATTCAAAACAGCATCTAGAAAATGTCTTAACACTTTACACATTTCACAGGAATTAAATCAAAGTAGAGGTGAAATTTACAAATTTCATATTTTTCTGCAGAAATACATTTTTAATACAATTTTTTTTATAACACAGAAGGTTTTACCAGAGAAATGCAACTCAATATTTGTTGCCCAGTTTCTGCAGTTTTAGGAAATATCCCACATGTGGCCGTAGCGTGCTACTGGACTGAAGCACCGGCCTCAGAAGCAAAGGAGCACCTAGTGGATTTTGGGGCCTTATTTTTGTTAGAATATATTTTAGGCACCATGTCAGGTTTGAAGGGCTCTTGCGGTGCCAAAACAGTCAAAATCAACCAAAAGTGACCCCATCTGGGAAACTAGACACCTCAAGGAAATTATCTAGGGGTGTAGTGAGCATTTTGACCGCACAGGTTTTTTACAGAAATTATTGGAAGTAGGCCGTGAAAATTAAAATCAACATTTCTTCAAAGAAAATATAGGTTTAGCGATTTTTTTTCTCATTTCCACAAGGACTAAAGGAGAAAAAGCACCGCAAAATTTGTAAAGCAATTTCTCCCGAGTAAAACAATACCCCACATGTGGTAATAACCGGTTGTTTGGAGACACGGCGTGGCTGAGAAGGGAAAGAGCGCTATTTGGCTTTTGGAGTTCACATTTAGCAGGAATGGTTTGCGGAGGCCATGTCACATTTACAAAGCCCCTGAGGTGACAAAACAGTGGAAACCCCAAACAAGTGACCCCATTTTGGAAACTATACCCCTTGAGGAAATTATCTAGGGGTATAGTGAGCATTTTGACCCCACAGGTTTTTTGCAGAAATTTTTGCAAGTAGGCTGTGAAAATGAAAATCTACATTTTTTCAAATAAAATGTAGGTTTAGCTAATTTTTTTTCATTTCCACAAGGACTAAAGGAGAAAAAGCACCATAAAATTTGTAAAGAAATTTCTCCCGAGTAAAACAATGCCCCACATGTGGTAATAACCGGTTGTTTGGAGACACGGCGAGGCTTAGAAGGGAAAGAGCGCTATTTGGCTTTTGGAGTTCACATTTAGCAGGAATGGTTTTCGGAGGCCATGTTACATTTACAAAGCCCCTGAGGGGACAAAACAGTGGAAACCCCCCACAAGTGACCCCATTTTGGAAACTACACCCATTGAGGAAATTATCTAGGGGTATAGTGAGCGATTTGACACCACAGTTTTTTTGCAGAAATTATTGGAAGTAGGCCCTGAAAATAATAATCTACATTTTTTCTGAAAATGTAGGTTTAGCTAATTTTTTCTCATTTCCACAAGGACTGAAGGAGAAAAAGCACCACAAAATTTGTAAAGCAATTTCTCCCGAGTAAAACAATACCCCACATGTGGTAATAAACGGCTGTTTAGACACACGGCAGGGCTTAGAAGGGAAAGAGCACTATTTGGCTTTTGGAGATCACATTTAGCAGGAATGGTTTGCGGCGGCCAGGTCACATTTGCAAAGCCCCTGAGGGGACAAAACAATGAAAACGCCCAAAAAGGGACTCCATTTAGGAAACTACACCTCTTGAGGAATGCATCTAGGGGTGTAGTGAGCATTTTGACCCCACAGATGTTTCATAGAATTTATTAGAATTAGGCAGTGAAAATAAAAACAATCCTTTTTCTTCAATAAGACGTAGCTTTAGCGCAAATTTTTTCATTTTCTCAACAAATAAAGGAAAAAAAGAACCCAACATTTGTAAAGCTATTTCTCCCGAGTACGGCAATACCCTATATGTGGTCATAAACTGCTGTTTGGGCAAACCGCAGGGCTCAGATGGGAAGGACCGCCATTTGGAGTGCAGATGTTGCTGGATTGGTTTCTGTGGGCCCAAAACAGTGGAAACCCCCCAGAAGTGACCCCATTTTGGAAACTACACCCCTCAATGCATTTACCAAGGGGTGTAGTAAGCATTTTAACCCTGCAGGTGTTTTGTAGAAATTAGTGTGCGCTCAATGTTGCAGAGTGAAAATGGGATTTTTTTCCATAGATATGCCAATATGTGGTGCCCGGCTTGTGCCACCATAACAAGACAGCTCTCTAATTATTATGCGGTGTTTCCCGGTTTTAGAAACACCCTACATGTGGCCCTAATCTTTTGCCTGGACATATGACAGGGCTCAGGAGTGAAGAGTACCATGCGGAGTGGAGGCCTAATTTGGCGATTTACAAAGTATTGGTTCACAACTGCAGAGGCTCAGATGTGAAATAATAAAAAGAAACCCCTGATAAGTGACCCCCACTATGGAACTGCACCCCTCAAGGCATTTATTAAGGGGTGTAGTGAGCATTTTCAACCCACAGGTCTTTTCCATAAATGAATGCGCTGTGGATGGTGCAAATTAAAAATGTATATTTTTCCCTAGATATGCCATTCAGTGGCAAATATGTCATGCCCAGCTTATGACGCTGGAGACACACACCCCAAAAATTGTTAAAAGGGTTCTCCCGGGTATGACGATGCCATATATGTGGAAGGAAACTGCTGTTTGGGGACGCTGCAGGGTTCAGGGCCGAGGGAGCACCATTTGGCTTTTGGAGAGCGGATTTTGCTTGGTACTATATTTGTTTGAGTATTGCTGGTGTTTTATAATGTGGGGGTACATGTAAGCGGGGCGGAGTATATAAGGGGCATAATCAGGTGGTATAAAAAAATAAATAATCCATAGATGTGTGTTACGCTGTGAAGCAATCCTATCTGCACAGGCCGGTGTCGCACTGATAAATGGTGTCATTTCTTATCCCCCTTTTGGTCCACACTCCGCGCCTTTGTAGTTTGGGGAATTTTGCTGGGAAGTGTTGTCCTGGTATAATACGGGCACCGTCGCTTCCAGCGGATATGTTGGGCTCTCCCCTTCCTGGTTCCCTAATTTTAGGTCCTTGATAAATCGCCTCTTGAAACAGAAGAAATGTTCCCCTCGGGCACAACTGCATATTTTTTTATTTCCTGACTTATTGGAGACTTAACTAATTTTATTTTTCATAGACGTAGCGGTATGAGGGCTGGTTTGTTGCGGGATGAGCTGTAGTTATTATTGGTACCATTTTGGGGTACATGTAACTTTTTGATCACCTTTTATCCTATTTTTTGGGATGCCAGGTAAACAAAAAAACGCAATTCTGGCACAGCTTTTTTTGTTTTTTTTATACAGCGTTCACCATGCGTTATAAACTACATGTTACCTTTATTCTGCGGGTCAGTACGATTCCGGCGATACCTAATTTATAGCACTTTTTTATGTTTTACAACTTTTTGCACAATAAAATAACTTTTGTAAAAAGAATGTATTTTTTCTGTCGCCAAGTTGTGAGAACCATAACTTTTAAATTTTTTTGTCGACGGACGTGTATGAGGGCTTGTTTTTTGCGGGACGAGCTATAGTTTTTATAGGTACCATTTTTGGATACGTGCGACTTTTTGATCACTTTTTATTGTAATATTTGTAGGGCAAAGTGACCAAAAAACAGAAACTCTGGTAACGTTTTTTACGGGTTTTTTTTACGCTGTTCACCGCGTGCAATAAATATAATATTTTGATACCTCAGGTCGTTACGGTCGTGGCGATACTAAATACATATGGTTTATTATTATTTTTCAATAGTAAAGGACTTGATAAGAGTAAAAGGGGGATTGTGTGTTATTTGATTACTTGAAACTTTTATTGTTTTCAAACTTTTATTTTTTGCACTTTTTTTTACACTTTTTCTCAAGTCCCACTAGGGGACTTGAAGGTCCAACGGTCAGATTTATTTTTTTCTAATACATTGCACTACCTATGTAGTGCAATGTATTAGATCTGTCAGTCATTCACTGACAGCAAGCCGTTTAGGCTTCGCCTCCCGGCGGGGCCTAAATCGGCTTCCGTAATGGCAGAGCAGGAGACCATTGTGTCTCCTGTTGCCATAACAGCAGTCGCCAGTCCCGATTGCCTGTCAGGGCTGGCGATCTGCTAGTAACCGCTACGATGCAGCAATCGCTTTCGATTGCTGCATCGAAGGGGTTAATGGCAGGGATCGGAGCTAGCTCCGGTTCCTGCCGTTACAGGTGGATGTCAGCTGTACAGTACAGCTGACCTCCACCGCTGATGACGCCGGATCAGCTCCTGACCCGGCGCCATCTTGCCGGCAGCTACGGAAGCCGATCAGGCTCCGCCGCCGGGCGGATCTTGACCGGCTTCGGTGCTAGGCAGACCGGGAGGCCAGTATTAGGCCTCCGGTTGCCATTGCAGCCACCGGAACCCCGGCAATTTCATTGCTGGGGCTCCGATGAGCTGCAAACACCTTAAGTGCAGCGATCGCGTTTGAGCGCTGCACTTAAGGGGTTAATGGCGGGGATCGAAGCTAATTTCGGTCCCCGCCGTTACAGTCGGATGTCAGCTGTAAGATACAGCTGAGATCCGGTGATGGCACCGGCTCAGCTTCTGAGCCGGTGCCAAACGTTTGACGTACATGTACGGCATTTTGCGGGAAGTCAATGCTTTCCATGACGTACATGTACGTCAAATGTCAGGAAGGGGTTAAAACAATATTAAGCGAGGACTAGCGATAGGTGGACTAAGAACAGAGAAAAAGATTTCTAAAATGATCACTCGCCCGATAGAAATCTCTTCACCTATCAGAAGGCTGAGGGTAGTTTTAACATTTCTCTGTGGTAAACGCCTTTGCCTTATTTTAACCCTTCTCCATCCCTACAGGATAATTTGGGAGACCAGACGTCACTGACAACCCTGGTCAGCCGGATTTTAACCATGGCAGACGTCAACGAGGATGGAAAAGTGTCATTGGCGGAAGCCAAGTCTATATGGGCCTTGCTGCAACTGAATGAGTTTCTTCTCATGCTGTCGCTACACGAGAAGGAGCACACGTCCCAGCTACTTGGCCACTGCGGGGACCTTTATATTACAGAGAAGATCCCTCACGAATCCCTCTACGGCAATCACATACCCGGCTTCCTACAAAACCTCCTCCCATCCCCTGTGCACCGACTCATCCACCAGTGGTTCGCTCCAGCTTGGCCTAGAAGAGCTAAAATAGCCATCGGACTATTGGAATTTGTGGAGGAGATTTTCCACGGGCCTTACGGAAGTTTCTTCATTTGTGAAGCCAGCTTCAAAAACATCGGATACAATGAAAAATACGACTTCAAAGTAGTCGACCTGAGGAAGGTGGCCACTGAAATGACCATCAAAGGCTTCCTGAAGGGGCGCCACTGCGAGCAGAACTCAGACTGCACGTTCGGCAGAGACTGCACCGCCGCCTGCGACAAACTCATGAAACAGTGTAAAAATGACGTCATCCAGCCCAACCTGGCCAAAGCCTGTAAACTACTGCAGGAATACCTGCTGTACGGCTCTCCCTCCGACCTCAAGGAGGAGCTGCAGAAACACCTGCGGACTTGTATGACCCTCAGCGGACTCGCCAGTCAGATGGAAGTCCACCATTCACTCGTATTAAACAATCTGAAGACTTTGCTGTGGAAAAAGATCTCCAATACCAAATATTCCTAACTGTGGTCTATAGACAGAATATAGTGGCTGGCAGATCGAGACAATTTTGATTGGATCTGCACACGTTTAGAATCGCTCTGAGAGACGTCTTATGGCTACAAGAAGCCGGCTGTAGGTGGACCATTTTAAACTCATTTCAGAATAGTTGTCCCATATTAAAAAAGTAATCGTAAGTTAAAGAAAGATTTTGGAAATGCTTGTTAAAGGAGAACACCCCCTAAATTCATCACATCATTGTCCTATGCTGATGTATAAGGAATAAGACCCCCCTGCACACAACTGCCTGTAATCAGTCAGTAAATACAGGGACAGCCACCCATATTTGCAGGCCCTGATCCCATATAAAATATGGGAGCACACGCTGTATAATAAATAAAAAAAGGGACATGTCCTATCTTTTGTGGCCCAGACACCTTCCTGTAAAGACACGTGTGAGTCGGCCATAGAACTGAATGGGTCTGTAATTACAGACTAAATCTACGGTCATGTTCATTGGGCCTGAGTCAATATCCGTTATATACACCCTTAAATATCTCTGACCAGAACATACTCTGGATACCATTTACTGCAATGGATTTCGGTTTAATTCCAGAATATCCAAATCTATTGTGGTCGGTCACTACACACTTAGTCCCGTTGATTCAACGTAAACCATTACGGATACTGACAGTTGTCGTCTCACTGACTTCAATGTAAAAACAAAAAAATACCCACACACCAAAACAACCTGACATGGGTCACTAATAATGGTCTGAAAATAGTCCGTTACATCACCCTACGGGAAGAATCGTGCCGTCTACGGCAGGTTGTGAAGATTCTCTCCAGATTTGCAGAGCCGCTTCCCTCATGACAGCTCGCCGCAGAGTATTACAGGCCCCGGCTCCCAATAATCTCACTTCTGCAGGATCCCCCTTCCCTCCATGGCAGCTGCTGTAACTGTCCGTGCCGTTTCCAATGAGAATTCACATGTAAATAAAGGTTTGTGAAGTCTATTTTTTTTTTTTAGCCTCATTGTCGCCATTACCAGCGAACGCCTCGTATTAAACAGGAAATCGTGAGAACTCTTTTTCATTGTACGAGATTACTTTTAACCTTAACACTTCTCTACCCTGTCCGGTTAACTTAAAGCCAATATCTTTTATCCACTGGCGCTACCTCATTTTGACAGATAATTCCTCCCCCTCCTTTATGGTGGTGAGCGGAGGCAGCGCAGTGACTGGGTAAACGTGATTCATATCGTGCTACTTCTAATGATTTCTATGGCAACCCTGAATGCCGGCTGCGGGTACATTGAAAGGGCAGCAATTTATAAAACCCTTTGGTACCTGAGAGCAGTAACAATGAAACGCATCTCGAGACTACTCCAGCAGTTAAGGATAGAACGTCAAAGCGAAACCTCTGCTGTATAGTCGCAGCTCCGGAGGATGAGTCCATACAATGCATACAGAGAGACAGGTGGGTTCTGTAATGTTTCATCAATAGCTCCTAAATCGCTCATACATTTGACTTCCATATGGGGGGGGGGGGGGGGGTCCATGAGGACGGTCATTCACAGTAAGATAGAATGATGTTATACCAGCGTCACCAGCTCGGACCACACAGGAGGTTGCACGTCCCCCCCCAAGCCAGAACACAAAGCAGAATCTGATCCTCTAATTATACAATTACTTCATGAATTGTGACACTTTACTGCCCTCAAGTGGCAAAACCGTGGTACTACAGGTATAGCCAGCATGTGAATATTGCCCTGACCTGCAGGTGTTAGGGAGTTTTAGTTCCACAAATTCTGTAGACCTGCAGGTTGCAAACAAATAATCTACAACTCCAGTTTAAAATAAAGCTTAAAAAACAGGCAAATAATTTACAGCAGCATTTCACATCAGCTTCATACATATAATCCCCAAAACAGGAACAGATAAACAAAAAATAATATATTTCTTATAAGGGATATGGTCCCATGAAGGACGGTGGTCTGAAGGAACCAATAAGAGCCTTATGTGAAGGCTGTAGCTTTACTGCCAAATACAAGACACTGATAGTGTCCGCCATTCCTGCAGGTCCCCTGCTGCGGTCTGTAAATCTTCAAATTCCTGCCCGCCTCCATATATCTCGACTCACAGTAAAGTCCCCGTCAACATTCATACTATAATGCGTCATGCACGTTGCGAGGACCCCATATGACCTCAGTAGTATGGCGCCATCTTTTCAGTGCCCATAGACATGCATGAGGCCTTACGGTGCTCCCAATTTCACACAGGGCAGAGATGGTTATTTCCTGTTCGGAAGAATTGGACTTGTGGAAGGCACTGGTGGTGTCCCAACGTCAGAGGGGTCTGACTTCGTGAATGAAAGGTTTCTAAAAATGACCAAACTTCAATCTTCTGATTGGTAGCCACAGATTCAGGTGATGTTGGGGAATGCATCTATCACCCCAAAAAATTTAGTCTAAAGACCAGGGAAAGACAGACCCTTCTTATACCAACAGACCGGGCACCAGCAGAGGTTTTACCCTCCACTCCCTCCCTATGAACTTCATGGGACAATTCTGGAACATGACAATTTGCAGTGACAAGCCCTGTCTATCAGTCCGGATCTATGGCCCTGGTGGACTGGAGAGAGCAATGCAGTACGTACCATATAAACCCCATCACTCATCTTACCCCATATTACAACATCTCACCGCGTACCTCTGTCCAGTTGCATTAGAGACTAGACACACATGCAGGTATCGTGTCATTTTCATTGCATCTTCCCCATCAGCTCGTGAACGCAGCAACCTCAGTGGGGAATCTCATTAAGATTTGTTTAGGACACTTCCATCTAGCATGGACTTTTACCAGTTACCTGCTTCATATCGCAGCCAGCAGCTGCCGCTCGGGGCTTAAGGTGTTCGCCAATAATTCCCATTTAATGAGTGACATTTCCCAACGTTCTGCATTCTTAAATCCCGGCAGACTTAATCTCAAACACAAACTTCACAGCGTCACGAGATCCATCACTTTACTTGATGCACAATGATAATCACCGAGGCGGCTCGTACTGTAAGTGTAACCACCCGGGGTGAGCAAGATTCTCCCTAAACAACCGGCCAAGCTACATGAGGATACGGTCATTAAAGTTTAGGGGCGTTAGCAAGTGTGAAGTTTAAAAATTCAAACCCCATTTTCTACACCACCACTTCTGGCAAGTCCCCAGTACTTCACCCATACAGCAGACTGCCCATTACTGGGTGTGACCCTAAACCCAGTGCCTGTAGCCCTAAGCAAAAAAATTAATATATTTCTGCAACTAAGAGGTCTGACTACAACTTAGAAGAAAACTAAAGGAGCCGCACGTTGCTTTAAAATAACTTTATTCAAATAAAATACAAACAATAGAAAATATATATACAATGTCATGGGAATAGCAGTCAAATGTATATACACCCTGTGTCACCCGCACTTACCCTGCAGACAATATACAAGGGCCCAGAGTTATCCTGACTACTGAACACCAAGGTCTTGTATTAAGCACATGATTTTAGTTGCTCTTTATAGGGATCAGACCTCGATACACAGCAACAAAGCCTGGATCCTCTTACACAGAACAAACAATTTTTCTGCCTGCAGTCACCACTAGGGGGAGCTCAGTGGGAGATGCATATATCTGTATACAATCAGGGCATAGCTAAAGGCTCATGGGCCAGAGCAAAAAAGCTTACCCCCTATTGCCCTGATAGTCTAGGGGACTATCAGACAGTGGTATTAGATACAGCAGCTCACAGTTTCCACGTATTTAAACTCCTCACTACAGGCGAGGCACCAGATCCCGATACCATTTAGGGTCAGGACATTGTGCGCTGCAAATTAGTCATATTGCCGCTGAACTGCACCAGACTCCGGAGTGAGCATGGCAAGTATATGGAGAGGTTACTGTAGTAACAGGGAGATGTTTTACCTACAGTGCAAATCTTGGTGGTGGGGGGGGGGGGCATGGACCCTCCTGGCTTTAAGCCCAGTTGCTCCCCCTACAGCTACACCACCACTCCTACTCAACAAGACTAAATCCTTCCCCTGAGCTCCCCCTAGTGTGGCTGGAGGCAGAATTTTCTCATTCAACTCAGTGTCTGTGACAGGACTGATCCCTAGATCTTCTACACCCCTCGCTGACCTCTCCCCCTTCCAGTTCTATTCAAGAAAAAGCCCAATAGAAACACCTGGAGCGTGAGACATCCATTCCTGGCCGTGTCCTCATACAGCAGACGTCACCCTGAAAAAGACAACGCAACATTAAGATCGTCCCCCAAATATCTCATCATATGAAGATCAAAGGCCGTTCTAAGCCCGGGGCACCCACATCTTATAAGGAAGTCTCAAAGACGGAGCTGGTTTGTCCGGCATTAGATTCATTAAGGAACAACGTACAGAAACTGATTACCCCGATAACATGGGGGGGGGGGGGGCAACCAGTGAAGTTAATGGAGTTTCCACCAGAGACATCTGATAATCTGATCAACAAGGAGATTCACTAACTGCCCCAAAAGAGAAATGTCCAGCTGGAAATTATTCCCAGTACCCACATAGCGGGCACCAGGCGTCGACGCAGCCGTGTTACTCTATGCCACCTAATGACACAAACATGAAACCGAGGTCATGTCTGCAGCGCCTTTAGGGGCAAGAAAACCATGAAATATAAAGACAACGCGCAGCGTACCTGTCCAGCCGGAGCTCCAGACGATACAGCCGTCCTGCAGGAAACAAACACAAGTATCACTATGACCATCACACAAACACCAATATCACGGGGGTCCTCATTACAGGGGTCTCCCATCTCATTCATTGCATATCCACTGAACAGGCCATTAATATCTGTTACAGAAGCTGATCCTAAACCTATAGAGAAACGGGGGGGGGGGGGGGGGGGGGATCAGGTAACCCGTTTAGCATTGTTAGGCGGCTACAGATACCGAGCAGGGCCTAACGGCTAGAGGGCCATGCGGCCGGCTCTCCCCATCCGGTTTAGGATAAACCCTTCAATAGCTGATGGGTCACGGCCCGACTCCCAGGACCCACGCCGATCAGTTTTTTAGAGGGGGTGGAGCGGTAGTACGAGCGCAGATTCCCTTCATTTCTGCTAAATCTGTGTCTGCGATTCAATGAACAAGAAGAAATTAAGGGGTACAGCACTCGTACAAGCAGTGCACCCCTTAAAACAGCTGATCGGCAGAGGTCCCGGGAGTCGGACCATGACCAATCAGCTACTGATTAGTACGGGCTGCCATAACCATCGGCACCCTGTGATCACATTGCGGGAGGGGGATAAGCTGTTAGAGGGGGTCGTCCACCTATTTCCAAGAATTTAAACACTGCGGTCGCTATGGACTGCCGGCACTTAATGGGCTAAATGAGTGGGAACTCGCTCGAGCGCTATCCTGCCTGTTACTGTGAAGTGTCGGCTATAACATACAGCAGACACCCGCTTTATATGGAGCGGGCCCGGCCCATGAGCCCCCTCTATACATCCCCTACCCGGCTATGATGTAACCAGGTCTAATGTCCAGAAGGGGTTTGATCACTGAATAGTTGATATAAATGGAGATAGTTCTAGATTAGTACTGTGAGCACACATGGGTGCACTGGCCTCTGTTGTGGGTCACATCGTCTCATTGGCACCCAGGACAACACGCAAATCTAAACAACTTCTATACCCGACACTTGTGTGAATGAGCCGAGCGACAGGGGCTGTTACAGATGTTCACAATTCAGCCACCGCCTCACTCAGGTTAGGACACCCATGTGCACTCAATGTACTAATATTAGTCTCACCCCGACCGGATCCATCAGCACCTTATCGTGTCGACGGCTAAAGACCCTTTTACATCGGCCAATTATCAGGCAAACGAGCGTTCACAGAAAGTGCTGCCGACAGGATGATAATAACATACGGGGACGAGTGATCAGAGTAACGAGCAATCGTCCCAATACAGACCGCTTGTAGAGGGAGCGAACAAGCGCTGTCCACAAACCAGCCACCGGGTGATTATTAGGGGTTTAAGTTTGACAACCAGTGAAGGTAATGGAGTTTTCCCACCAGAGACATCTGATAATCTGAACAAGACGATTCACTAACAGCCCCAAAAGAGGCAAATGTCCGGCTGGAAATTATTCCTAGTACCCACATAGCGGGCACCAGGTGTCGACGCAGCCGTGTTACTCTATGCCACCTAATGACACAAACATGAAACCGATGTCATGTCTGCAGCGCCTTCAGGGGCAAGAAAACCATGAAAAATATCAAGATCAGCGTCATACCTGCCCAGACGAGGCTCCAGGGACCACATCCAGCCTGCAAGAAAATATAGCAAGTTGGTATGAACAAGAGCTGACAACTACTACCACCATCATCCTAACACGGAGATAACCTCCGACCACTGTAAATGCAACGTATATTACAACTTCTATGGCAACGTGCGTAGACACAGCTGTGTTCCTCCATGCCACAAACCACACAGTAGAAACAGCAGTGTTCCTCCATGCCACCTAACGGCACAAACATGACACCAAGGACATGTCTGCAACACAACCGCTCCCCCATATACACCCACACACTAGGGGCAGCACTATACCCCCCCATATTGCCGCTGAACTACCGTAGTGGGCTCAACTCAGGAGTATGGTAAGTATATGGAGAGGTTACTGTAGTAACAGGGACTGGTGTCGTTTTACCTACTGTGTGAATGTGGTGCGGGGGCCGTGGACCCTCGTGGTTTTAAGCCAGATTGCAACAAGAATAAATCCTTCCCCTGAGCTCCCCCTAGTGGTGGCTAAGGCAGAATTTCTTCATTTTCAAAGGGTTTTCCACTTCGATCTACTGGATAGGTCATCAGTATACGGTCAGTGCAGACACCCGGACCCCGCACAGATCCGCCACTCCGGCTGCCTCCAGGCGTCAGAATACATGGCTCCGGTCAAAGAATAGCGGCCGAGCTGCAGTATTCCAAGCCATTAGGAGCAGAGCTGCAGTTATGCCGGACGGCCGCTATTTGACCCGAGCCTCTGATTTCGGCTCAAACTACTGAATCACGTTCCAAACACCCGGTGCACGGAGGCAGCCGGAGCTGCGGATCAGTGCGGGGTCCGGATGTCAACCACACGCCGATCATATACGGATGACTTCTCCGATACATAGGTCGTCCGTTTCAGATAGTGGACAACCCCCTTTAACTCCATGGCTGTGACGGGACTGATCTCTAGATCTTCTACACCCCCCGCTGACCTCTCCCCCTTCCAGTTCTAGTCAAGAAAAAGTCCAATAGAAAGACCTGGAGCGCAAGACATCCATTCCTGGCCGCGTCCTCATACAGCAGACG